>NW_018128299.1:235750-245782 GCF_001952655.1 Monopterus albus
AGACTACATGAGCAGTGACAGCTGCCCCTACCACTTGGTGCCGAGGGAAGACGAAGATCTCTATACTCAAGACATTATCCGATATAGAGACAAAGACACTTTCTCCCCCTCTCCACCGGTTCCTGGACTGGGTTTTATTACTGCATGGGATAAGTGTGATATTTTTGGGCAATTACTCGAACCCCCATGGTTTCCATTTGTTACTGAATTTATACCGAAACTAGATACTTTTGCAAGGTTAGAGTAGGACCATTTATCTTTACAGTAGGAAGTGATAGGGGCTTTATAGCAAATAATCTGAAAGAACCAAGTACGCGTTCCCACCATTTTGTACACCACTGGGTAAATATTCACTTAAATCAGGACTGCTTGTATTCAGGGGAACTTAATTATCCGCGTAGCCCCAAGCAGACGAAACTAAGATGGTTTGGCATGTATTGCACCCACCATCCAGGGGGGTTTTGGGCGCTACCGCAGTAATAACCTTGTTGATTGTCATCCCCATACTGTGGTGGGAAAAGAGTACACAACCCACCCAGACCCCTCATTCAAAAAGAGAGGTGCAGACTAGGGATTATTGCCTCCATACGTATGGAGGGCTTGATTTACAGTATATTAAGGGAACCAATGTGACATTTCAGTTTGATTTATGTGATGTGATTGATTGTGGTACTGATCACTGTAGCTGGAGAAGATATGATGTCTATCTCTGTCCAGAGAGTGGTGTGAATGAGCGATGTGTTGCTAATCGCAGTACCCCTGGCACATGGTCGTGGTGTGATTCATGGAGTTGGGTCTCCCACTGGACTGGACCAGGATGGACACCATCAGGTGTAAGTCTGGCCTCCCGTGTAAAGAAGGGCATAAAGTTCATGAAGGGACAGTTAGTTAGGACAAGAAATGACAGACAATGTAACCCCCTCCTACTATCAATCGTTCATCTTACTACAACTGGGTACACTGGTCCCGTTCCGTCCAGCTTTAATGGAGAAGATGTTACTTGGGCTGCTCATAGTCCCAAGATGTTGTATTTTATCTTGGGGGTGGATCACTCTGGGACAGACACTAAGGCCCTAATCAAACTTGTCTTCTTAGAATCCACTGCAAATGGAACCAATGTTTTCCTTCAGAGACAGAGTGAGATAGTAAACACCGGCACAGCAGAAGGAGAGAATAGCTCTGACCAAAAGGAAATTATTGCCATAGACTATAACAAACTAACCTATAGGGATATAGTGAAATTAGCCACTGGATATGACGAAAAGAATGTTTGGCTCAATTGGCTTACTAAGACTGCTAAAGAGCAGGGTATGGAGGACTGCATTGCTTGTGCCTCCGCACGTCCTTATTTATTTACTACCCCTGCTCCCCTTTATCCAAATAACGATACATGGGGCTATGGCTGTATGTTAAAATTGACAAAGGAGCCCTCCCCTTTTAATTGCACCACCTTGGCCTCTATATATCCCCCTATAAGCAACAAAACTCTGGTGGGAGCTTTTAATCCTAGTGCTGGGTATCGCAATTACACATGTTTTAACTTTACCACAAGAGATACCCCGGTTGCACAATTAGGAGCTATCAATCGGACCTGGTGTAGTGCAATTGTTCCAGATGGCCACACCCACATAGGTCCATGGGCCCGTGGTGGCCTTTATTGGTACTGTGGGGCACATCGTCTCTTTGTACAGATACCTCAAAAGGGGGTGGGAATTTGTGCCATGGTTCGCTTATGTGCTCCATTGGCTCTGATCGGTACCAGGGGCATGGTGTCTGTAGGTGTAGGTCAACTCCACCTGGGGTCAATTCTTACTAGCCATCGAAGAAGGCATGTTATCACCAGGAGAGTCATCTCCTCGTTTGATCTGTCACTTAATTCCCCCACCTACATAGACGCCATAGGAGTTCCACGAGGGGTTCCAGATGAATGTAAATTAGCTGATCAAATAGCTGCAGGTTTTGAAAGCTTACCAATAGTATCGGCTCTCTTTCCTGTTACCCCCAATAAGAATGTTGACTGCATTAACTATGTACACTACAATGTGCTGCGTCTTGCCAATCTTACAAGAGATGCTGTGGAGGGCCTCTCTGAGCAATTGGCCCCCACTTCCCTTATGGCTGTTCAGAATAGAATGGCTCTGGACATGCTGCTAGCATTCCTAACAACACAGCTCTTGATGGATCATGATGGATCAGTAACCAGGGCCTTAGAAGGTCTCCGCACATTATCTAAGACTATGCATGAGCACTCAGGCATTGATAACCCTATTGATGCATGGTTCAACAGGATGTTTGGTAAATGGAAGGGGGTTATTGTCTCCGTACTCATTACAGTGGCAATTATGATAACTGTTTTGATTACATGTGGTTGTTGTTGTGTTCCTTGTATTCGCTCCCTCTGCAACAGATTAATTACTACAGCCATTGAAGGCAGAGACAGAGATATGAATCCTAAACAAATGATACCATTACTGGAACAGGAAGAGGGAATTGATGAATGCGAAAAAGTTTCCTGCCCTAATGAGCAGTAAAGGTGTGATCTCTTTTGAGATCAAAAGGGGGAAATTGTGAAATATTAAAACATTTAGGTTACTATATAACTAAAGCACCAGCACTGTCTTAAAGGTGTTACCATAATAGGACACAGTTTTGGGGATAAAAGTATAAGCCTTCACATAGTTTTTAGTGTGTGTGTGTGTGTGTGAATTCACTTCATTAAAGATGCACTTGTAAGGAGTTGTGCCTAGCACAGCCCTGCTCCAAGGGAGTAGCCTAAGGGAAAGTAAATGATTAACACACGGTGGGATATAAAGTTGTCTGGAACACTCCACTGTTTTTTATTGAATGCACTTATAAGGATAAGTTTTAATAATATAATCTTCACAATCTTACAGAATGCTCATTAAATCATTGTGTGTGCGCTTTCACATATCACAGGAATGTGGTTTGGTTTCAGGGAGGAGTACAAGGTATAGTTGTGTATTATGGGAGAGAACTTTAGGCTAGTATTGAGTGATTTCAGCTGCATGAGTAGGGGAGGGGGGAATATCATAAAATACACAGTTTGGGTGAGTTTCACTTCAGATCATTTTGCTTTGCTGCTGGCTGTGATCTCCAGATGCATCTGAAAATTAAGGTAATATGTGCACTTGATACTTGGTGTGTGTGACTGAAATTCTTTTTCACTATCTGGACTCGAGAGAAGTCTTGGACTTCACACTCTAAAGCATACATGTTTGGCATCATTGGAAAGCGTAGACTTTCAGCTTTGCAAGCATGTATATGACTTGAGGATAAGCCATTCCTATGAGGAGTAACAATGTTTTTTATATGGTCAATTTTCGAAATATACGCCAGATTTGGATTTCCAACAAAAAATGGGTTGCACAAAGACAGGAGGAATTTACTGTGTGTTGCTCTAAAGCATACGTTTGGCATCATTGGAAAGCGTAGACTTTCAGCTTTGCAAGCATGTATATGACTTGAGGATAAGCCATTCCTGCGAGGAGTACTAATTCTTTTGATACGGTCAATTTTCGAATATACGCCAGATTTGGATTTCCAACAAAAAATGGGTTGCACAAAGACAGGAGGAATTTACTGTGTGTTGCTCTAAAGCATACGTTTGGCATCATTGGAAAGCTTAGACTTTCAGCTTTGCAAGCATGTATATGACGTGAGGATAAGCCATTCCTATCAGGAGTAACAATTCTTTTATACAATCAATATTCAGGTACAAAGCATCCTACCAATTATAAATAAAATCTAAATAAAATTAGTGATTACAAACAGCAACAGTGCACATGCAAGTCTTTGGCATACATGGAAAGCTTAAATTGGGACCTTTGCAAGGATAGCAAATAGGTTATTGTAACATGAACATAGATATTTCTAAACACATCATAATCATGCCATAATGCAATTGTATAACGGTTGAAAATCTGAGTACAAAACCAAATGTGGCACATTTCTCGGATTCTCAACATCTCACTCAGAGTTAAGACACCCTCTATTCAGCTATTTAAACTCCAGATAATCCCTCACTTAGGCACTGAAATAGGAGAAATATGAGGCCTGTGTCTCTGTGTGACTACTGCAGTAAATACACTGACCAGTGTGTGTGTCAGTTTGTGTAGGTGTGTGTGTGTGAGTGCTGAGCTTAGGTCAAAAGGTCATGTTACAGGGCAGGCCTGGGTGCTGTAGCCCAAATATTTTAAATATAATATACTGTGGTTGCAGGACCCTGTGTGTGTGTGTGTGTGTGTGTGTGTGTGTGTTTGTGTCAGTGTACTTCAGTGCATGATGTGAACTAATGAGTGCTCAGAAATTTGTCTAGTGCAGAATACAGACTGACCACTGTGTGTGTGTGGGTTAGGGTTTTGATGATAACATTAGATATCTGTGGCAATTCTATAGCTAATACATGCCAACGAGCGCTGACCTCCAGGGATGCGTGCATTTATCAGACCGAAAACCCATGTGGGTGGGGGGGGGGTGTGGGTCGCTTCTACACAGTGTACGAGCACTCCGTCAGCATCTTCTATAATGATAAGCCATTCCTATGAGGAGTAATAATTTTTTTGATACGGTCAATTTTCGAATATACGCCAGATTTGGATTTCCAACAAAAAATGGGTTGCACAAAGACAGGAAGAATTTACTGTGTGTTGCTCTAACACATACATGTTTGGCATCATTGGAAAGCTTAGACTTTCAGCTTTGCAAGCATGTATATGACTTGAGGATAAGCCATGCCTATGAGGAGTAACAATGTTTTTTATATGGTCAATTTTCGAAATATACGCCAGATTTGGATTTCCAACAAAAAATGGGTTGCACAAAGACAGGAAGAATTTACTGTGTGTTGCTCTAACGCATACATGTTTGGCATCATTGGAAAGCTTAGACCTTCAGCTTTGCAAGCATGTATATGACTTGAGGATAAGCCATTCCTATGAGGAGTACTAATTCTTTTGATACGGTCAATTTTCGAATATACGCCAGATTTGGATTTCCAACAAAAAATGGGTTGCACAAAGACAGGACGAATTTACTGTGTGTTGCTCTAACACATACATGTTTGGCATCATTGGAAAGCGTAGGCTTTCAGCTTTGCAAGCATGTATATGACTTGAGGATAAGCCATGCCTATGAGGAGTAACAATGTTTTTTATATGGTCAATTTTCAAATATATGCCAGATTTGGATTTCCAACAAAAAATGGGTCCCGTTTCACAAGTTCTCCAAATTTCATGTGTTGCAACCATGAGGCTCCCAAGTGTATCACACGATGTCAAGCTCGAACAGGATGTGCACTCCCAGGGGAGGGACAACCACCCCACTGGCTGATGAGAGGGCCCAACAAGTCAGCTGGTTGGCTGCTCGCACCATCACAAACCACTTTTGCAGTTGCACTGGTTTTCTCACCACCACCCAACACCATTCAATAATCCCTTGATGAACCAATTTTTAACTTATATTTATTAGTCCTTTAATCCCTCTGCAAAGTTTGACTGGTGTTTCAGCACTGGGTTACATAAGCCATTCCATACATGTTTGGCATCATTGGAAAGCTTAGAATTTCAGCTTTGCAAGTGTGAAGTCCCAGACTTCTTCTCGAGTCCAGATAGTGGAAAGAATTTCAGTCACACACCAAGTATCTATGTGCACATAATTACCTTTATTTCGGATGCATCCGGAGACCATACAGCAAGCAGCACAGCAGATGATCTGAAGTGAAACTACCTTAGGCTGTGTGTTTTATGCTAGTTTCCCCCTCCCCTACACATTGTCTCATCCTGTAGCTGAAACCAATTGATACTAGCCAAAATTCTCTCTCATAATACACATCTGTAACTTGTACACCTCCTCAAAACCAAACTTACATTCTTGTGATAAGAGAAGCACACACACAATGATTTAATGAGCATTCTGTGGGATTGTGAAGATTATATTATTAAAACTTATCCTTTTAAGTGCATTCAGTTTACTTTCCCTTTGATTACTCCCTCTTTGGTTTGATTACTCCTTTGTTGGTGGCTCTGCACACCTTGCACGAACATTTCATTTCAGTTTCAAGACAACTTTACCCATCTCATCTCTTATCTCCTCAGCCTTCAGACAACATTCTCCTGTCCTTTACAAGTTTAACTGCTCCATCCCTCAGGACAGTTTCATACATCCTACTGCAGTCCACAACCAAAGTTCCATGCAAGATGCTAGACTGAAAAGTTTAATTCTGAAAAATCAGCTTTTTTTAAACCAACATGGCTCAATTCAAAATTTTGTCAACTTCTCTGTGTTGATTTCAGCATTTGATGTTTCATCACTGTTCTGGGTTTAAATTAATGCCTCTGACCACAGGACCTGCAAAAAATAAAATAGTGTCCAGGTCCAAACATTTATCTTTTTAGGAATGTATATAAAGAAGACCTATCTTCTCATTAAACTAAAATTAAACTTTTCCAGACAAAGTTGTAGCTTTGTTAATTTCATTTGATAATTCTTCCTCTCTTGCCTCATAAACATGCTGAGAATCCAAAATCTAAAACAGTGCTGTGCTAACCTATATCAATAACATACATCACATCAACACCTGCCTCTTTTCCCCTTTTTTCTGGAACAGAATGGCGTTGCAAATGCCATTCTGGCCAGAAACATCCAAAAAGAAGAGCTGGGTGTAAACAATGTGGTCACAACAAGAGGCACAAAAGCGATAGCTTTGAGCCGAGGGAGGATAGAGAACATCAGGAAGCTGGGTTGGGGTCCAATCAGATAATTCACTAAAAGGCCCTAATCATTGGCCCAGTTCTTTGGCTTGATTCCCTGGATGAAGGGCAAGGGAAACATGTGGAACAGAGACAGCATCCATTTTGTACCAGGGAGGTAAGCTCTCTGGTAATTGGCTAAAACAGCAGCCCCTTTTTTGTCAACATAAATGTCAGTTGTATGCAGGAGGTGAACTGTACCTGCCAAACTTTCTTAAACAGGGTCTCATATGTGACACCTCCATCACAATCATAGAAGAGGGTTACGTGGGGAGGATCAGAAGGAGAGACAAATGGATGCAGATGTGATATCCATGGCTGCCACTGAGCAAACAAGGAGAGTATGGAACCACTGGCATTGTGCTGTGGATTTGTGCCGCTGGCCCCTTCTGGCTGCGGACCCTCTGTGCCACTGGCCTGCATTCTCGCAGACTGTGGACTGTTGCCGCCTGTCCCTCAAGATGGTGGTTCTTCTTCCAGCAGGCCCCAATATATGTCTGCCTGGGGGAGGCGCTGGATCGCATCAGCCAATGACCACCTTTACTAGAATCAGCAGCAGAGCAGGGTATAACAGTTCCATCAGGGAAAGAAACAGTCAGGCCTAATGGGCCACACAAAACTGTAGCTCCACATTTAATCAATAAATCTCAACCCAACAGGTTTACTGGGACAGAGGGAGAGATAACAAAAGAATGAGAAAGAAATTGACTGGCAACCTGGACTCGCAAAGGGACACTTACAGGCAGAGTTTGTTTTCTACCAGAGAAGCCAACAACATAAACATGGCGCTGAGAATGGAGATTAGCAGGAAGATTAATGTTTAGTGTAGAAAAAATGGCGCCTGTATCCACCAAAAAAGACAATTCCTGGTATTCAACCTGAAGGGGCATAAGGGGCTCTGCCGGGGTCCCCCACCCAGGTCTCTCTGATGAGACAGTCAATAGGGAGGGGAGCCAGGATTTCCTGGTTCTTCCCACTGCAGGAACTGTCCCCCAGCTGAGGGGGCAACCTGTGGGTTTGGTGCCTGGTGCACCTGAGCCTCAGCTTGCTGCTGTTGTGGTAATTCTTGGCCTCCCCTGTGGGGGCAGTCACGGGCCCAATGTCCTAACTCTCCACAGATAAAACATCCATCCCTCCGAGATTGACCTCTCACTGGAGGCCTACCCTCTCTGCCTCTCTATCCTCCATAACCTCGACCACGCCCACCTCCTCCACGACGTGGAGCCCTCCAGACAGGGCGGGGGTTTGTATCACCCTGTTGTTCAAATGGAACCTGTGTCTGAACAAACTGCTTTTCCTTTTTTCCCCCTCATTAACTTTCTTTCTGGCTTCTGCCAGCTGTAACTGAAGCAGCTGCACCTCCATATCCTTGTGTTCCTTATCTCCCTCCAGTTGAGCATCCGCCTGTCTCTGAAGGTGGTAAACCACATGACGTTCCCAAACGTCAGCCTCAGCACCAGGTACATCAGGGTCATTTACTCTGTTCTACATCATTGAGGCTCCTTCTTTAAAACCATCAAATTTTCCCATTAATTCAGACCCCTGGCGCTCTGATGCTTGTAAACTGTTCTCCAATCTGATTTTGTCCTGTCTAAGCCTTCTCAGCATCTATTGCTCCTTCACTCTGTCCTCTTCCTCCCTTTCAAAAGGCCTAAATTCAGTGGACCGCATCAGTGGACCGCAGTTTGCCTTTGGGTGGCCCCGGAGGTCCGCGAACCAAGGGTTGAACACCACTCTTCGTCAGCACCACTATTATGAGATGTGGAATATTCCCTATCCTTCCTGTATTCAAAAGGATCTTTTAGAAACAGTTTCTTCAGACAGGAATGGGTTCAATGATTTTTCTCAGTCACTATCAATTCTCCTCCATGAACATCCAATACAGGATACAATCCTGACAAGTGTGGAAGGGCAGAAGCAACTGGTGCTCCGCTTTGATTTTGATTTGACTTAATTCATTCTTTCAAGCATGCAAAGACAATTAACATGACAACACACATACTTCTGTACACAATCCAACATCAATTTGCCTACACCCAGTACATGCTTGAATGGAGTAGGAAGAAGTCAAACGTATCCAGTCCTACCCCATAACAGCATCCCATCATTATTGATTATTGAGCAGTAAACAACTCTCTTTTACACCACACAAGTACCATACCAAACAAACAAACAAAAAATTATAACAGTGTCAACATTCCTGCACAATTACCTTCCTTACTAATTTTCCTCTATACCAATGTACTAAAGAATTATTACAAGGTGTTAACATTCATATACCACACTCACAATATTCCATCTAATTAATCATTGAACCTGATCATGCATATATCTTGCTTGACACATGCCTTTATATTTATGTTTAAATTGGTCAACTCTATTACTATTTTTATGTCAACACTTAAATTACTCCATAGTTTTACCCCACTTATGGAAAAACAAAATCCTTCTTTTCATTAATACAAATGTAGCAGGAGTCAACAGCTACTATTGTGAACTGTTTTGAATCTAAGTTTGGGTATGTAGATATAATCCTATTAATGTGTATAAACCAATGTGAAATCCAAAATGAGTAATGTAATGAAAAACAGATCTACTCTTTTTAACTGTATACTTCTTCTAATCACTACTGTCTCTGCCTAAGAGTATGTGTGGGTGTGTGTGTGTGCATCTCAAGAATTCCTTCTCACTCAGCAATACGGAAAAGGGAGTAGAGACAACTTTGCCAAAAAGAAACCATAGTTAGAAATGCTCTGTATTATAAAACCTTAGTCCAAATGAATCATTACTATAAAAACGCCTATCTCTGTTAGTGAAATGCTAATGACTCAGCCCTGTCCTGATATCTTTTGTGTGTTGCTTTTGATAGAAATATGGTGTATGTATGTATATGTATATTTTCTGTGTATTTCTCCCTTCTTACTGCTCATATCAATGCCAACACACTTAAACACACAAAATAGTTCATTCTCACACTTATACATCAACGAGAGGGGCAGCTTGTCCACCCAACTTCAAAACTCATAAATTGACTCACTCACACACGCTCACAGCCCGTCCACACACACTCTGAGAATCCCTAGCTCAACATATTAGGAGCTCTCCACCACACAATCGAAACACTTATGATAACACAGACAAACTTTAACACAAAAATTGGTAATTTTCCTAATATAGAAATTGATAATTTCCAGACAGTCACTTCAAAAAGTACAGATGACAGTTACTCGTCTGTAACAGACTGTCAAAGTGCTCCTCATATCAT
>NW_018128299.1:246459-255101 GCF_001952655.1 Monopterus albus
GGGGTCCCCCTCCCTCCCCGGGGAATATCAACCCCAGCCTCTACCGGTCCCTGACATGGTTAAACTGTAACCCGTCGGCATACAGCGGGCACGGCCAACCGCAGAGAAAAACAATCAACTGTGACACAGGCGTGTCCCATACACTGTACCTGCAACTGAGACTCGAACTCAGTTGTTCAAATTGAAATTTGTGAGTAATCCTTATGTTATCTCAGTCTGAGTAAATTTTGTATAAAATCAATCAGGCTTTTTCAATGGGAGCCAAAACCCTCTTTTCAGCCGGCTGTCTCAGACTTTTGACAACTCAAAGACACTCCAGTTTCCTAATAATTTGTCTTTTCCACTATCCCGGATGAGCCCCCAAAATTGTGAAGTTCCAAACTTCATCTCGAGTCCAGATAGTGGAAAGAATATTCAGTCACACACCAAATATCAAAGTGCACTATTACCTTTTTATTTTAGCAGATATATCTGGAGATCATACAGCAAGCAGCAGGGCAGATGATCTAAAATGAAATTACCACAACTGTGTGATATATACTATTCTTCCCGCCTTCTTACACATTCCTCAGCATACAGCTGGAAAGTATCAGCACTCTCCCAAAGATATTCTTGCAGGATGCAGCTGGTAATTATCAATACTTTCCCAAAGATATTCCCCCAAGCACAACTCCCTAATTCCAAAGTAGTACATTCTGTAATTAAATGAACACACATATTGCTAATAATTGAGTGAACACACACCTACTTCTGCTAAATTGAAGGTTATATTCCTTATTAGTACAATTATATAAAACAGTGCTCATGCTTTAATCTGAGTGAAAGTTGTATTCCTTATAAGTGCATAGAGAAAGATGCTGGTGTTTCAGTTACACTGTCTATTCCTTATATGTGCATAGAAACAGTGCTAGTGCTTGAGTTGCAATGTCTCACACAACTTAATATCCCACAAAATCCAAATCTGGCGTATATTCGAAAATTTACTGTATCAAAAGAATTAGTACTCCTCATAGGCATGGCTTATCCTCAAGTCATATACATGCTTGCAAAGCTGAACGTCTAAGCTTTCCAATGATGCCAAACATGTATGCGTTAGAGTAACACACAGTAAATTCGTCCTGTCTTTGTGCAACCCATTTTTTGTTGGAAATCCAAGTCTGACCATATTAAAAACATTGTTACTCCTCATAGGAATGGCTTATCCTCAAGTCATATTGTGGGATATTGAAGCATTAAGGTTGCTATATGACTGAAGCACTATCACTTTTTGGAAATTCTTACCTTAATAGGACACTGTTTTTGGAGATAAAAGTGTGGCCATTTGGTCATAGTGTGTTCACTTATGTACTTATGAGGATAGCCTTCATGCATAGCCTTCACTTAGTTGCGGTGTGTGTGTGCTTCTAAGGAGCTGTGCTTTGCTCCAAGGGAGTTACCATGATTACATGCTGCGGAATATTAAACTGTTTGAGACATTGTAACTGAAGCACCAGCATAGTTTTATGTACTTATATGGAAGTATAATCTTCACTTAGACTGAAGCATCAGCACTGTTTTATATAAATGTACCAAATAAGGAATATAACCTTCAATTTTAGTAGAAGTAGGTGCTACACCCTGAGGTGCTCCCTGATTTAGTTTAAATTTAGAGTGTCCAGTCGTTGTATGTGGGGGGGAAACCGGAGTGCCCGGAGAAAAACCCCCAGCACCACAGTGGGCAGGCTGCAAGCTCACAGTCAGGACAGAGAGTCAAACCCTTGTCTGTTAGCTGTGAGCTCACACTGCTACACCCTGAGGTGCTCCCTGATTTAGTTTAAATTTAGAGTGTCCAGTCGTTGTATGTGGGGGGGAAACCGGAGTGCCCGGAGAAAAACCCCCAGCACCACAGTGGGCAGGCTGCAAGCTCACAGTCAGGACAGAGAGTCAAACCCTTGTCTGTTAGCTGTGAGCTCACACTGCTACACCCTGAGGTGCTCCCTGATTTAGTTTAAATTTAGAGTGTCCAGTCGTTGTATGTGGGGGGGAAACCGGAGTGCCCGGAGAAAAACCCCCAGCACCACAGTGGGCAGGCTGCAAGCTCACAGTCAGGACAGAGAGTCAAACCCTTGTCTGTTAGCTGTGAGCTCACACTGCTACACCCTGAGGTGCTCCCTGATTTAGTTTAAATTTAGAGTGTCCAGTCGTTGTATGTGGGGGGGAAACCGGAGTGCCCGGAGAAAAACCCCCAGCACCACAGTGGGCAGGCTGCAAGCTCACAGTCAGGACAGAGAGTCAAACCCTTGTCTGTTAGCTGTGAGCTCACACTGCTACACCCTGAGGTGCTCCCTGATTTAGTTTAAATTTAGAGTGTCCAGTCGTTGTATGTGGGGGGGAAACCGGAGTGCCCGGAGAAAAACCCCCAGCACCACAGTGGGCAGGCTGCAAGCTCACAGTCAGGACAGAGAGTCAAACCCTTGTCTGTTAGCTGTGAGCTCACACTGCTACACCCTGAGGTGCTCCCTGATTTAGTTTAAATTTAGAGTGTCCAGTCGTTGTATGTGGGGGGGAAACCGGAGTGCCCGGAGAAAAACCCCCAGCACCACAGTGGGCAGGCTGCAAGCTCACAGTCAGGACAGAGAGTCAAACCCTTGTCTGTTAGCTGTGAGCTCACACTGCTACACCCTGAGGTGCTCCCTGATTTAGTTTAAATTTAGAGTGTCCAGTCGTTGTATGTGGGGGGGAAACCGGAGTGCCCGGAGAAAAACCCCCAGCACCACAGTGGGCAGGCTGCAAGCTCACAGTCAGGACAGAGAGTCAAACCCTTGTCTGTTAGCTGTGAGCTCACACTGCTACACCCTGAGGTGCTCCCTGATTTAGTTTAAATTTAGAGTGTCCAGTCGTTGTATGTGGGGGGGAAACCGGAGTGCCCGGAGAAAAACCCCCAGCACCACAGTGGGCAGGCTGCAAGCTCACAGTCAGGACAGAGAGTCAAACCCTTGTCTGTTAGCTGTGAGCTCACACTGCTACACCCTGAGGTGCTCCCTGATTTAGTTTAAATTTAGAGTGTCCAGTCGTTGTATGTGGGGGGGAAACCGGAGTGCCCGGAGAAAAACCCCCAGCACCACAGTGGGCAGGCTGCAAGCTCACAGTCAGGACAGAGAGTCAAACCCTTGTCTGTTAGCTGTGAGCTCACACTGCTACACCCTGAGGTGCTCCCTGATTTAGTTTAAATTTAGAGTGTCCAGTCGTTGTATGTGGGGGGGAAACCGGAGTGCCCGGAGAAAAACCCACAGCACCACAGTGGGCAGGCTGCAAGCTCACAGTCAGGACAGAGAGTCAAACCCTTGTCTGTTAGCTGTGAGCTCACACTGCTACACCCTGAGGTGCTCCCTGATTTAGTTTAAATTTAGAGTGTCCAGTCGTTGTATGTGGGGGGGAAACCGGAGTGCCCGGAGAAAAACCCCCAGCACCACAGTGGGCAGGCTGCAAGCTCACAGTCAGGACAGAGAGTCAAACCCTTGTCTGTTAGCTGTGAGCTCACACTGCTACACCCTGAGGTGCTCCCTGATTTAGTTTAAATTTAGAGTGTCCAGTCGTTGTATGTGGGGGGGAAACCGGAGTGCCCGGAGAAAAACCCCCAGCACCACAGTGGGCAGGCTGCAAGCTCACAGTCAGGACAGAGAGTCAAACCCTTGTCTGTTAGCTGTGAGCTCACACTGCTACACCCTGAAGTGCTCCCTGATTTAGTTTAAATTTAGAGTGTCCAGTCGTTGTATGTGGGGGGGAACCGGAGTGCCCGGAGAAAAACCCCCAGCAACACAGTGGTTGCTAGCTCTCCTGGTCAGGTGTCGTCTCCTCTGTGTGTTCTAAAGAAGTCTTCTTGTTGTGGAGCCCCTTGTCCATCACACAATGTCTACAGGGGTAAGGTCCTGGATTTGTGGTCTCAGGGCTGTGTTTTGTTGAGTCACAGATACATTTTCTTGCTTCACAACATTATAGTTGTGCTCCATGCATCTGGCTGCTTGCATTGCATCTCTGCGTGCCCCCATTGCTATTAAATAATTGTCTGTGGCCTGACTGAGCTCCTCTTTCAGGGCCTTGATTTCCTCTCTCAGGCTTTCCTTTTCATTTTCAGATCTCGTCTGCTCTGTCTGTAGCTTTTCACTAATTTGTTGTTGCAGAAGATTGATTGTATGTTGCAATTCAGTATTGGTGTACTGAGCAATCTCCAAGCTGTTAGTTAGTTCCTGAACTTTACCTATCAGAATCTCTTTTTCCAGCCGCATGTCTTCCATTCCTGAATCCATGGCCATGTTCAGCTCGTGCAACCTATGCACATAGCACATGTCCATGATTTCACAGTCCTTTTCTTTGGCCTTTAGGCGTGCCTTCAAAAACTGAATGTCATAGTACAGCTGCCCTTTCTCTTTAAGGAGATATTCAATTTCCTCTTCTTTGCCCCGTGTGTGTTTCTTAAGATCTTCAATTTTATCGTACAGGCCCGCTCTTTCTTTATGGAGACATTCATTTTCAGTTTGAAGTTCCTGTATTTTCTTGCTCTGTGTGTGATTGATTTTCACGCTCACTTCCTCTGTGTCCCTCTCAAGTTGGCGATTCTTTCTGATGATGTCACCATCTTGTTGCAGAAGATTGTTTGCATGTTGCAATTCAGCAGTAGTGCGCTGAGCAGCCTCCAAGCTGTTAGTTGGCTCCTGAACCTTATTTTTCAGAATCTCAGTTTGCTGCAGCATATCGTCCATTGCTCTCTCCTTGGTCAGCTTGTCACACCTTTGGTTATGGAGCATGGTCATGTCTTCCCTGTGCTTTTCTTTGGCCTGTATCTCTGCCTTCAGAGCCTCATTTTCATTGTACAGGCCCAGTTTCACTTTGAGATGTTCAATTTCCTTTTCTTTGGCCTGTGTTTGTTTTTTAAGATCCTCAATTGCATCGTACAGGCCCACTCTTTCTTTATGGAGAGCTTCATTTTCAGTTTGAAGTTCCCGTTTTTTCTTGTTCTTTGAGCGCTTCATGTTCATTTTCAGTTGCTCCATTTCTTTCTCAAGTTGGTGATTCTTTCTGAGGAGGTCATCATTAACTCTTTGGAGGTTCTCATATTCCTCTTGGCTGAAAGAAACAGTTCCCTGTTTCTCTTTGAGGAGATCTTCAAGTTTCTTTTGAAGTTCCTCTATTCTCTTATCCTTTATGCCCATGATTTTCTTGCTGAATTCATTCTGGAGTTTGGCTGACTCTTTTAAGAAGTCATCATTAAATCTTTGGAGGTTCTCATATTCCTCCTGGCTGACAGCAACAGTGGGTTTCTTCTGCTCACTCATTTTTGTCAACTTTCTGATAATACAAATGTCTGAATCCACTTATAGTTGTGTGTCTGTCTGCTATAAAGCTCAGGTTGTATCTGAATCTCAGTCTGGTGAATGCTCCTAATGCAGGTTCTGTTCTGGTATCCATAGCAACCATTAGATCAAAGGACATAATGAACCGTGATGTCACTGAAAGTGTGATGTCATTGCTGTCAACACCATTAGCCCCGCCTTTAGCAGCAGTAGGTGAGTGGTATCCATGGCGACCACCAGATCACAGGAAAATATGAAGGCAATATGGAGGATGGAAAATGACTTCATTAGCAATAAATAAATGACTAAATAAATAAGTAAAATAATCAACAATTAAATAAATGCATAATTAAAAGAATAAATAAATAATATGCTGAAATATAGAAATAAATAAATCCATATGATATATGAATATAATATGACTGATTTAGTTATTGCAGACATAAGATCTAAGGGATGTGTGTGAAGTGAGAACACATTTCTAACATGGCCAGACTATCTTAATGGGCAAACACAAAATATATAACTGTAAATCTACGCAATAAAAATCTAACATCCAAAAATATATCACCACAAAGTAAATAAAAATTACACCCATATTAATTAAAAACACAGCTAAATATGACAAAGACGTTTAAGTATTGCTAAAATGTGATTTTCCTGAAACAAACTAATAACATTGTTATTCACTGAGCCTCTTCTGTCTGTTTACAGGCTGTTTCTCTCACCCAGGATCATAACTGCTGGTATTCTCCCACAGAATAATGGAAGCTGCTCGTCACTCCATCAGTGCCAACCAGACACTTCTCAAAGGGGAGGCCATCTTCAGTCGCAGTGGGAAGTACAAAGCTGTGTTTGAGGTGAGAAACAGGAGCCTGTGGCTGCAGCTCTGCATCACTACACATGAAGCTTAGTTTGATCACAGTGACAGTTGCACTGGAGCTCAGTGAGAACAGGCTGCAACATACAGGTCAGATGTATCCCCGCAGAAGGATAAATGTGAAATATTACAATAAATATGCAGCTGACAGTTGACACAGCAACACAGCAGACCTTCCAGTATCTCATGGGGGGTTAGCTGTCCCACAGCACAGTGCTGGACAAACTATCAGCCTGCAGTATGTTAAAGAGACAATACATACATTTTCACTTACAAAATTACTGAAGACAAGTATCAAGTCAGTCAAGTGTGCTTTTTATGATGTTTTATTAATTTATGCACTGGAACATGTCATCATTTTACAAATTGCACCAACAGAAAAATGGAAACTTTGTCCTGTATGGATGGAAAAAAATCTGGGCATCCAATACCCCCCAGTTCAATGGAGACTGCATTGTCCTGGAAGACGATGGCACCCTGGCCATTTACCAAGGAGGACAAAAGCTGTGCATGATTGTGAATGTGTGGGGGAAACCGGAGTGCCCGGAGAAAACCCCCCAGCTCCACAATGTTCCATTTATGAAGCTGACGCATTATCCAGCTCTCCTGGTCAGGTGTTGTCTCCTCTGTTTGTTCTAATGAAGTCTTCTTGTCCAGACATGGGATTTGTTACTGTCTCAAGTTTCTAATCTTGTTGGCTCTGTGGGCTGTTCTGCAAGTCTTGGAGTTGTTGCCCAGTGTTTTCAGTTTGCTGTTGTTTTTGATGTGGAGCCCCTTGTCCATCACACAATGTCCACAGGGGTAAGGTCCTGGATTTGTGGTCTCAGGGCTGTGTTTTGTTGAGTCACAGATACATTTTCTTGCATCTCAATACCATGGATGTCCTGCATATATCTTACTGCTTGTACTGTATATCTGTGTGCTATTAAATAAGTGCCCCTGGCCTTATGGAGATCCTTTGTCAGGGTCTTGATTTTCTCTCTCATGCTTTCCTTTTCATTTTCCAACGTCCTCAGCTCTGACTGTAGATTTTCATTATCTTCTTGCAGAAGATTGTTTGCACATTGCAAATCAGTGGTGGTGTGTTTAACACTGTTTAAGCAGCTAACTTGTTCCTGAAATGTATCTGTCAGATTCTCTTTGTGCTGCTGCAGTTGGTCCATTGTTTTGAACCTCCGGATGGTCATCTCATCACATCTTTGCCTATGGTCCATGGTCTGTTCTTTCAAGTGCTTTTTTGTGGCCTGTATCTCTGCCTTCAAAGCCTCAACTGCATCGTACAGGCCCACTCTTTCTTTATGGAGAGCTTCATTTTTAGTTTGAAGTTCCTGCATTTTCTTGTTCTTTGAGCGCTTGATGTTCATTTTCAGTTGCTCTATTTCTTTCTTAAGTTGGTGATTCTTTCTGAGGAGGTCATCATTAACTCTTTGGAGGTTCTCATATTCCTTCTGGCTGACAGCAACAGTGGGTTTCGCCTGCTCACTCATTTTTGTCAACTTTCTGATAATACAAATGTCTGAATCCACTAATAGTTGTGTGTCTGTCTGCTATAAAGCTCAGGTTGTATCTGAATCTCAGTCTGGTGAATGCTCCTAATGCAGGTTCTGTTCTGGTATCCATGGCAACCACCAGATCACCGGAAAATATGAAGGCAATATGGAGGATGGAAAATGACTTCATTAGCAATAAATAAATGACAACATTAATGCATAAATAAATAGAGAAATAAAAGGAAAATAAGTAATTGCTTAAATAAATTCATAAATTATTTAAATGTGTTTTTAAATTGTTATGTCTATATTTCTACAGTTCTAGTTTTTATTTATTTATTTATTTTTGCATTTTTATATTCCCACATGTATTTCCCTCTGTATTTCTGTGTGTGTGTGCTAATAAGCTGGCCGGTTCTGATCCAATCTAAAGCAGGATTGGCTGCAGGAGTTTGATCAGTTGGGCTCTGCTGCGTTCTCCTTGCTGAAGGTGCTGCCTGGTGCTGTTTGCTTGTTACAACCCAGAGCTGAATTTGTTGGCATTTCTGTTTGTTTTGTTGGATAAAGTAAACCTACTACACACAGGACTTATTGTGAACATTTCTTTTGTTAGTTTTTCCTTTTTTATATTCATTTGTGTTTAAAGTTTTTTAAAATGGCAAGGGTAGCTATATCTTGTTTGTAAGGCCGTTAGCTTGCATTCTGACATTACCTCAGAAAGCCATGGCTAAAAATGCTAAGTAATATTATAGCGTGGTGAATTTTCAACCTGCTTTTGAGATTCTAATGTTGATCAAGCCTTTTGCTGGCTGAACTGGTGCCTAACCTCCCTCTGTAAGTGATAAACTGAGCTTATGTCCTCAGTGCAAGTAGTGAATTTGTGGTTCATACAGTGGTAGGTGGTTGCCATGAATCAATCTCTGCTGTTTGTTAAAGAATCTG
>NW_018128300.1:0-636 GCF_001952655.1 Monopterus albus
GTCTTTTAGATGTTACTAAAAGACATTTAGTCTTTTGTCTTAAGTGGCTACAAAAGCACAGTGCATCCTGCAGTCCTCAATAACACCTCACCTTTATTAATCTACAGATCAACTGAAAAAGATTTGTGTAATGGGGCTTCTTTATTCACAGTAGCAAAGAATAAGAATATAGTGTATGTGCATTAATTATACATACGAAGCATGGTATATGTGTTGCCTGAAATGCCCAGCCTTTATGTAAGAGGCTGGACAACTCTGTCAGTGTGTAGATACACGTGACACTTGACAGGTAGTAGGTTTAGCATTAGGATTAAGTTCCTGCCCCAGGGCTGCAGGTGAGGTCAGGGAGAGAGAAAAACAGAAGATGGCAAAGACAAGAATAAAGTAACCCAGAAAATTGACCAATGTAACCCTTATGTGGGAGGTATAAAGGCTGTCCCAGTTGTTCACAGGCTGTCCTTCTACATGATCCTCTTCTTGTTCTCTGCTGCTTCTGAGGAGCTAGGTTATACAATATATAAAACAATACAGGGATTGCTTCCATATTGCTTCTATCTACAGCACTTCTATAAGGAAAACTATCTTGACATGATCAATAATAGAAAATGTCTTGCTTTGTAATAGGTAAGAATGTCT
>NW_018128300.1:684-6083 GCF_001952655.1 Monopterus albus
ATTTATACTTGTCTCTCACTCCCGCAGGCTGGTACTGGAGCATATATGGCCCCTGAGCTTCTGACTAAAACTCCATACAGGACGTCAGTGGACTGGTGGTCCCTGGGCTGCAGTATCTATGAGATGGTGGCTGGCTACACACCTTTCAGAGGCCCTGAGAGCAAGAAGGAGAAGGTGGAGAAGGAGGAGGTTCAGCGGCGCATTATCAATGAGGAGCCAAAGTGGGAGCACAGGTGCTTTGATGCTGCTACCAAGGACATCATCCAACTATTCCTTAAGAAGAAAATTGATGAGCGCCTGGGCACAAGGTAACAGGGTCCTGGATTCTGTGTAACTGGAAGCAATCCGCTTGCTGTGAGGTGGCTGTGCACAGTGGCTTAGTCAACCTGACGTTTTGAGTCATTCTTGTTTCAGTGTTTGGGTTATTGGAATTTTATTTATTTTTCAAAGTTTCATCTGAAATCAATCCCACAAATGGTCTGAGGCAAAAAAAAAAGTACATTTGGATATTCACTGGCATCCTGGTGCTACGGATGTTAGGAAAGCGAGCTGGAATTTCAAGCTTGTTATGAATGAACTGGTTCAGTACGGGCAACACCAACCTGAGAAAACCTTCACATTAACTATAACCACAATGTTTGACATGACACTGTGTAGCCACTTAAAGTTTGACACTGTAGTTTTGAAACACTAATGGAGAAATATATTTTTGCCCTGTGATTAGGAACAACATGGAAGATCCCAGGAAGCATGAGTGGTTCAAGACTATCAACTTCCCCCGTCTGGAAGCTGGCCTGGTGGATCCTCCATGGACACCTAAGCCTAACGTTGTCTATGCAAAGGACACTGGTGACATTGCTGAGTTCTCTGATATTAGGGGCATTGAGTTTGACACCAAAGACGAGAAATTCTTCAAGGAGTTTAGCACAGGTGCTGTGCCCATTCAATGGCAGCACGAGATGATTGACACTGGACTGTTTGATGAGCTCAATGATCCCAACAGGAAAGAGGGTGCAGGAGGTTTTGCTGATGATAAGAAATCTGGCACCTGTATAATGATGTGAGCAGCCAAGTATTTAATATCATATATCCTTAATAACGTAATAATTTCTTAGCTTTTTCAGTCAGGTGTCCACTAATATGATGTACAAAATGGATCGTGTTTTACTACAGAGGTGAGCATGAGTACCATTGTTGAGAAAGATGTACCATCCCTCTCTTGACAGTTCTCTCATGGTTTAGAAATCTACTGCTTTGGAAGAAAGGTTCGATAAAAGATGGAGGGCACGATGATCTATTTTAAGCATCTAGTGTTGTAGACTTGTGACCATTTTGACCATAAATGATTAGGATTAAATTTTACTTCTCTATTAAAGAAAGCAGAATAAGCTAAAGGTTTTTGTGCCAGAAATACCTTGACCTCACCTGCAGCCTCAGGGCAGGAACTTAATCCTATGAGAAACTGTCTAAATTCAAACTCTATAAGAAATGAATATTCTGACAGCAATTTCCAGAAGAATGTCACTGCTTTCAGTATTAAGCTGTAAATAAAGTGGCACAACTAGCATTTAGATGCAAAGACATTTTAAAGCTGCATTAACTAAGATTTAGCACAAATCTGGATAAATCAAGTCAAAAATTGTCTAGCCCTTTCACGCATAGTGGTCACCACAGTGGACAGCTATTTAAAAGCAGTTTTGTAGTATGTGCATGGATTCTGATTGTGTAGTTGCATATCACCCACTACAGTGGATGCTAGTGTGTCATCCCATACCCTGCAACCCACTGGCCAGCCTTTGTTAAGTGCAATATTAAATTTTCAAAACCAAGATGGCTGACAGCAAGCCAGAAAGGCTGAGTAGAATACCTTGCCAATCCTTCTATAGGAGGAGACCCTTGGAGGTAAAAAATAATATGGTAACATCAAGTAACACCTAAAGAAACATGCTGTTGCAAAATTTTCCAAGTGTTGGTTTTATCTTGGGAGAAAATTACAATTCATCATTGTCCACTAAATTGGAAAAATTCATGTAAGCAAAAGAGTCATAAAAACACTGAGGAAAAAATCCTGACTGTGGCTTTTATAATACATGCATGAAAGGGCTGGGTGTGTTAAATGCATCCAAAGGATTAAAACGTGACATGGATGTGGCTTTCTTCCTGCTAACGTGCAAGTACTGTAGCTGGCTAACATGTATATATCGGCATCATTAGCAAGTTAATGTTAGCTTTTCTGTTTTGTACCTTTGTATTGAATTATTCTGGTTGTAATGTGGAGTCATTACAGCTGACTGTAGTGTTGTTTTGTTGTCCATTTAGCAGAAATTGAGTAATTTTGCTCATTTTTGCTTGGTTTTGGCCCAGTTTATGCCGGACATAACACAGCAGTCCATGTAGCATTTCAGTGAGAGATTGTTATGTCATCAACGCAGCTGGAAAAGTGGGAAGTTTGTTCAGCTATCAAAGTGTAACATGAAATTTCTCATTTCACATACAACTCACAGTTATATGTCAAGTATGTAACATTGAATGTGATGTGATAGTGGCCAGAACATTAGTACTATCAGTATTACTGGGAAAAACCATTCCTCTGTATAATTTGCCTGTGTTACTGCAGATACATCTTCTACAAACAGCATTAGACAAACGTATGCATATCGCTAAAGTGTAAACCTCTTTATTTGACATTGTGTCATTGCAATGCCAACGAAAACCATGGGCTGTATGGGCTCTATATTCTGTATTAGTTCTGTTACCTGACTGCCATAACTGTCTCCAGCTGTCATGATCACATATGACATAGTTTCAGAGAGAGGGCAGGAGGGGCAAAGAGGAGCAGAGGGAGAAGAGGAGGAGATACTGCTTGAGTTTGCTGCAACTCTCACTTTGCTTTTAATGGTCCAAAATTAGAGGAAGAAGTTAGTTATTGTAGCTTTAAGTCATCTAAACCTTGAAACTAGTAGACTGTAGAAAAGCTATAACATTTCGTAGCCATCCCCCACCTTTTTATGTTGTTTACTGATGCCATCATAAGATCACACTGTTTCTACAATGAAAAGTGTTTCTTAATCACATGTGGCAGCAGTAGTTGTAGTGTTAAATATTATATGCCGTGTTCCTAAACCTTATCATTAAGGCTTTTGTATCTAGGTGGTTTTTCTTCCGCCCAAATGAGTAGTTCTATTAAAACAATAAAATGCTATTTTTGCAGTCATATGTATTGCATAAATATACATATACAGTATACATATAACTATGCACAGAGAAAATGGGAAAAATTTAGGATTTGTTTGAAAGAAAATGATGAATATTGACCATCTCTTCACTGAGCCCCTCTACTGTTTGTGCTATGGGGCTCAACTTGCAGTAGAATGGAAACTCTTTAGTTCTGGGACGCTGGCAGAGAGACCAGTGCAGAGACTGCAGTTAATTACTTCATATGAAGGACAAAAATGTAAAGGAGTCAGGCAATATATTCATGTACCAGGGATGAACAGGCTGCCTCATCCATGGCCCTGAAACACTGTGATACCTCAGGGCTCTTTTCTTAGTTTGAGATGAGTATAAATAACTCGTGCTAGCCAGATCCTTAAAGAAAATTCCACTGCCGTGGACATTAAGCTGAGTGTAGAGACTTGGGTTAGTTTAAAAAAAAAGTTCTTATTTACTTGTCTCAGGGTAATTACTTGTTTAAGTTGTTAACTTTCCATATTTGGGCAGAGCTGAGTTTTTACAATTAATATAATATGACTAACTTACTTACGAATGAGGGATTGCTAAATAGAAATGTCAGATATGATGAAGAAATGTCTTTGAATTTTGAATCATTTGAATAAATTAAAATATGTCTTTTAAAATCTGTGTTTTCTGTAAATATGAATATTTATATGTTGATCTTGGTACATTTGTTTTGGCCATGAGAGTTAACAACACTGTCCACATCCAGCACCGACTTCAGAGGATGCGCCATGTTCTCTAGGTTATATATAACCAGAGAAAGTGCTGCTGAGGACTCCAGAGTAAAAACCTAAAATATCTGCTGTATTAATCCCTTTGGATGCTGACTATGGCCAGGCTGCACAACAGGCTGCTACAAAATGCCAAGTCTTAGCTGATAAGACAAAAACCAGTGATATTCTTGCACCTTCTTTACTTAAATCAGCTTCAAATCCCCTCAGGCTCTGAAGGAGCTAAATGTTTCTGCCAAGTGAAGAATCTGAGCAGAAACCAGAATCTTACAGCGCTGAGCTGAAAAATATTACGTCAACCCTTTTTTGTTTGTTTGTTTGCAGAAAGAATGTCGTATGAATGAAAGACAGTCCTTAAAATCGGCTAATTGTGAATACTGAAAAATAAGACTACTGATGGTGTTTTTGAGCAAATATTTGTAGAGAGCATTTAAACACTAACACATAAAACAGATGGTCGTTTATATTTTATGTTTATGATCCCACAGTTACAAACATTTCTCAATTTATATTCCAAGAAATGGACAGTTGTAAATATCTATTTGGCATAAGCTTTTTCTTCCTAACACCACCTGTTTACAAGAGTCTAACTCAAGAACGGTAAGAGCTTAGCAGACACTGAATTCTTGCTCCAGCTAAACCCCGGGGGATTATTTCGCATGTAACGGGACTGCTGTTGAATGAGAAGGCAGAGTGCTGCTGCTTTGGGGCACTGTGGGAGCTAGACAGACAGAGGTGGTGTCAAATTAGAGCAGACAGTTGTGATCTGGCCTCTTTTAATACTGACCTGATATAGTCTGACTTCTACAGCCGGTGCACTCTCTGTGGGCACAGTTAATGCCTGGAACCAGTGGTTAGACTACAGTTTATGCTTCAGGAAACATCTAAATGATTAGAAACTTAGCTACACTTGCAGACAAGTATCCCCGGGTGCGAGCACTCGACATAACTTGTGACCCAAAGGCTCATTTACCAAATGAGGCTAAGAGCATTGTTGAATAAAGCTTAAACAGGCGATTTAAAAATCATAAGAAATGTAGCCTAATAAAGGGTTGAGATAATAAGCTTTTATTTCTTACTGGGTAGACACATTTTAGCATAAACATTTTTCAATATGATACATATTATGGGATATGACCTTGCTGCTGGAAGAAAAGGGAAAACAAATCTCAGCTTCTAACCACCAAGCTTATTTACCAGAGTCTCTCATCTGATGTTGTGGACACTAGTATCTTATTCAACTATGTGGATTTGTCTACATCGATCTGTGTAGTCAGAAAAGCCACAAGATGCACAAATGGGAAATGTAAAATAACTCACTAACCTCCTTGGTTCTCTGCAACGGCTCAGTCCTTTTGGCAGCACTATACCTGAGCCACACATTCACTAACAGCTTGCTCCATCTGTCTTGTTTCTGGCTCCCTCATGTGG
>NW_018128300.1:6117-21854 GCF_001952655.1 Monopterus albus
GGAATGTGAGCGAGTGATTACAGATTCATGGCAAAAGACTGCCAAGACACAATCTCACTCAATCTGCCTGTCAATTTATAAAGCACATGAACAACCATGATTTCAAAATCTTGTGTATTATATATTGTTTCATTTTATTTCTAAATAGCCATTTAGAGAGTCCTTCGTTTAATTTCCATATTAAATTGTGTGTCTAGATGATCTAAAGTTTATTTCATTTAACACCGGTGGTGTACAGTATATCTGCGATTATTCAAATGTTCTTACTGTAACTGAAATTTAAGGTTCATGTTCTTGATTTGAGTATGTAAATTAGACACTACTTTATACTTCAGCTCCACTACATTTCAGGGAAGGCAGGTACATTTTACTCCACTATTATAGCCATGTTATTTTACAAATTAAGATTCTAACTGTACATAAAAACATATATGCATATACAGTAAGATTAAATCAGTGGTCCCCAACCTGTCAGGCCTCTTACATAACCTCTCACAAAAGCAGCAGTGTCACGTTTCGGCCCCTTGTGGTGTTTCTGATGTCTACAAGTTGTTGGCAGTGCCACCAAAAACAAGACATTTTTTCTATTTTCAGAGGGATACATTTTTGTAAAATTGTTCCAGGCCAAAAGAGGTTTCAATATTTCAGTATAAAAACAAACATAAATGTTCAAAAATGAATACACATTTTGCCGCAGTAAACCAATTCTTGTGACATTTTGGGACAGGTCTGAATGGAACAGTTTGACTAAACTGTATATAAAGTGGTGATAACTAAAAACTCTTCAACCAAGAGTAAATTAACATTAAAATGCTATTTACGCCCCGATACTGTACATTGCTATTGTTGATTTAATAACTTTGCTACCACACTTTGTAACGTTTCAAACTTTGTATTTGTGACTATCTTTATATTTTGTACTGGTGTTTTCATCTAGGTAAAGGAAATTAATACTTTCCCCACCACTGGAAAAAGCTACAGGCCAATTAAGAAATTCTTTTTTTTTTCTTCAAAATCACTTTTATTCCACAATTTATTTCATCAGGTCTTAAGGCACCCTGAAGAGATGTTACACGTTTTTCTTTCAAATGTGGGTTCCTTTTAAGACTGTGTAAACATAGCTTTAAATAATTTCCTGTAAATCTTTGCTTAAATTATTTCTTTACAGTGCACAGACATTGTGTTTTGTGACAAAAATACAGTGTGAATTAAGTAAATATGGCAGCTAGTGTACATACATATATATTGAAGAGTAATAGATTGGCAGACAATCAGATCAATAGGCTGAAGAAGAGAGAAAACTATCAAACAATCTTTGAGACCCAGATAGATATACAGATCACGTAAAGATATACAGTACATAGTTACAGTGAACTTTTTTATTTTTGCAATGCTTTTCCAGCGCCTCTCTGCCTTAGAAGCTATTTTTACATTGTACCTTTTGTGTGTTGCCTCAGCCACCATCAATACGCTGCACCCCGTGAGGTGGAGCGAGACAACTTATCTAGTCCTGGAGGGCTCACCCACATGTTCGCTATTGCAGTGTGGAGGTGAGTAAACAGCATGATGGGCAGACAGACCAACAGACATGCAGACAG
This sequence comes from Monopterus albus, assembly GCF_001952655.1. Taxonomy (NCBI): domain Eukaryota; kingdom Metazoa; phylum Chordata; class Actinopteri; order Synbranchiformes; family Synbranchidae; genus Monopterus; species Monopterus albus. The sequence goes on from NW_018128300.1 coordinate 7,716, forward strand.
ACAGACAAACAGCACAAGACTTGGTTGTGGCTACGCAGACCACAACACAAAGATCTATCTATAATTCCCTAAATATGGTACGGATCACAATGTATTTATATGTAAAAAGGGACTTTGTAACTGGCATTTCATATACAGGGATGTAATAGTTATACTTGATTATCAAGGTACGTTGCTATGGAGTCTTTGTGGTGTGATAATACTCTGGAGATGTGTTGGAATGAATGTTCTACTTTCTCAATTATACTATACAGAAAGATAAAAATCTTTTCAACATCTGCTATAATTAGTATCATTCATACAGTTTGGAGAGATGAAAACAACATTCTCTTCCTGACAGCAGGAAGATCTAAAAAAGATTTTAAAAAAGTTGTATCAGCAATTACACAACACCTTCAAATGGCTTGGTTGCAATGGCTATACCGTATCTAATCAGACCAATACTAAAAAAATTAAAATAGAAATATACTCAGTGAAGAAGGAACAGTGCAAGAGGTGAATGAAAGTATGAGTGGTGAGGAACGGAGCCTGTGTCTTGTTCTGGGGATCTTTGAAGAGATCAACAGGAGTCGCAAAGAAAAGAAGGGTCAGAGAAGTCATCAAAGCAGCATTCACTATCTGTAACTGGCTTTCCTACTGGAACCAAACTAATCTGCAAGAGAGGGTTTGGCCACATCCCAAAATGCTGCCTTTGTGACGTATTTGACACTTCCTTCCTTTTTAAATTTTTTTTTAAAACATAAATCCTTAGCAAATGTGGGCAGCTTCAGCATCAGGTTTCCTTTAACTGCTCACTTTCTGTTTTACTCGACCACCTTGATCTTGAAGCTGACACGGCCCAAGAACTTATCCCTGTCGTCGTTGTTGCGGAGGTCAGACCCCTCTACCTTGCACTCCACCGTCAGATCCTTGTTGTACTCCTCCTTGGTGAACAGCAGCTTCACAGCCACCAGGGGCTGCGTGTAATTCTCCTGCATCAGGGAGGAGACAATATTGTCAATATTACACCAACGTGAGGATGTTAGTGAACATGATCTGACCAGGGATAGATACTTACATGGGCTTTCTTTCCATAATAGGGGAAATACATCAAATCAATAAGCCCCTTATTGGGAAAATACTGCATTTCAATTTGGGCATCTCTCTGCAAAGAAGATCATGTGTCAGTCCATGCAGACCGGATACTAAATGAAATGCATTTTATTCGGTTAAATCATATGAAATGAGACATTTTTTCAAGCTCACAAGACAGGACATGAAAAAAAGGAAAAGCAATGACTCTCTGTTAGTAGAGAGATCTAAATGAAGTGCAAAACTTGTTCTGTTTTAATCTGCAAAGTGACATTTGTGGCTAAAATTTACACCAGTTAGATTAAAATGTCTTGAAAATGGGTCTAGGATGGGTTTAGAGGCACTTGCATAATGACCTGTTATATATTAACAAGTGTTAACACTCCTACTGGCCTTATCCTGATAGTTTACATATTTAATCTTACCCTAAAGCCGTCTGTGACAGCATGCAGAAAGAAATTGGACACAAACAAAAAGAAGGAAAAAACAAAGATCAACAGAAAGAAAATACTGAGACTATTATGGTTATCAGTGCGTTTGTATGGCAGAAACTAAAAGAAAAAACATACATACAAACAATTAGCACATGTATAGTCTGGACAGAAATGTTTACTTTTATTGTGCAGTTGATGTAGGGTTCCCCGCGGGGCTTCAGGCCAATGATCTATGAGGTAAGGAAAATAGAAAAGGCTGAGACTATTAGGAGAAACAGATGTAGAAAAGCTATTACGTGTGTGGGACCAAGATTAGATATTAATCCAACTATTCATTTTACTTTGGGGACTCGACAAACTTAGATCAGAAGCTGGAAGAAGGGGGGAACAAAAAGGTTGAAAGGAATAAAATGACAAAAATTGTACATCTGTAATGCATGGAGACAGTTTTTAAGTTTCAAAAAACCATGAGAGGGACCAGCTCAGTGAAAGCAGGTGTTACCCTGTTCATTGTGAGCAGCACGCAGGGTTTTCCCTCAGAATATCCAAAGCTGGTATCAGAAAGGCCGGAGCACGAGGTCAGGTTGCCCCTCTTGAAGCGACAAGCCTTCTTTGCCATCTCCTTGCTTTCGTTCTGCATGAAGTACTTTCCTCGAGGGCAGTCCTCATTCTTCTCCTGCTCTGTATCATTATACCCTGATACAGAGACAGAGAGAGATACACTAGAGATATATTCAGATATATGACAGTAATCAACAGAAAGGGATCTGGGATGATGAGAGTTGTAGTTATCAGTGTATAATCACCAAGTGCACTTACTTTGTAGGAAGGTCTCCAGCTCCTGCACGCACTTCACATACGTGAGTGGGTTGGATTTGTTGAATGAGATTTCCAATGCTGGACGAATCACCAATCCTACAACAAGTAAAGTAAAGCAGTAATTGATCCCGACAACACAAACCAATGAACAGCCACAGCTGAGGTTTGTCTCAAATTACACCTGGAGAGTAAACATTCTCAATCCAGCTCCACTGCTGATATCACACAGGAAGATATTTCAAAACAGGTCGATACAAAAAGCAGCTGTAATGTAGCGCATTATTGTGACAGCATCTTGTTGGTGTGAGTATGAATAATGAATGCCACAAAGAGAAGTGCTGAAAGTAGCTGAAAGCCCCCGTTCCTCCCATGTTAGATACTGCACGCTGACGGACACTAACCTGGATGGGGAACTCGGTCTCTGTACCTTGGCACATAGTCATCCAGAGTGAGCAGCATCACCCACATGGTCAGGACGAACATACCAGCCAAGAAACAGTAGAAAACCAAGTAGAACAACAAAATGAGGGCTGGAAAAAGTTAGAGAAACAGAATAGAAAGTAAATCATGAGGGAAGGAAGCAGAGAGGCATTGTGTATAATTAAATACAGTACCAGCTTTAACCACACACAGGCTCAGACAAATGCCTCCTGACTTTTTTCATTTTTCCTCATCTGCAGGCTGAGGAAAATTATCATTTGAGTGTACTGTCCCTTTGAGAGAAACCATTTTGGATCAAGGGGGAAATGCTACTCCCCTGCTAACAAACATGAGGCCATGTTTTACTAGGGGCCCTCAATTTTCAAGTCACGTAAGATTTAGGGATGATGCTGCAGTGCTCAAAACACGCCATTTATCCAAAGCAGGAGAAAAGCACGGAACCACATTTATGAAAACATCTGACTCAAAATGGTTTCACAGCACGGATGCCCTCTAAGCTGACAGAAAAAAGAGAGAGAGATGGACCTCCTCAGCTTCCTGCTGTATAGCCCCCTTTCTCTCATTCCTCTTCAATCATATACCACAATGCACCTGCCTAGTGCGTGAAAGAGAGGCAAAGAGAAGAGAGGGAATCCCATTTGACCTTGACAGGCATGCTAATGTGGGCGGCCATGCAACTGCAATGGAGCATCCCACTGCACAGCAGCACAGGGGCCCAGGAAGCTTGACAGCCTAGGCTACAGGAGCTGGGGAAGATGTGCTACCTGACTCTGGAAATAACTGAGGAATCATTACATAAAATGTAGCCTATGGTCTGATCAGCTATAGATTCAGCTCAGGAATGCTGCAGCACACTTACCTGATTAGATAATGAGGGGTTTTATCAGCTGGGTTTGAAAGATGATGAATATTAATTAGAAAGTCTCTGGTGTTATGATTGATTATCACCTGGTTATTTCTGCCTCTGCAGCAAAGAGAGAACGGTGCACACCTCTGATGGCATCATTTATCCTGGTAAGGCTCTTGGTACAGTCTTCTCCTTTACACCTTCATGTAGGCCAATGATGGCTCCTCAGCTAAGTCACTATCTATATGTCATTTTAATCCATCCACAGAAATATATGGTTGGCTATATATTCAGGAGATACACATCTGTTAACGCTTTGAAAATGGAAAGAGGCAAACGTCAGATGGGGTGCAGTATAAGCCCCGTGAATGTCAAAGCATATTCACTAAATGACTCGGATTCTTACCCCAGCTGCTGGCCGTGCGACCCAGCACCTCCCCGGTCCTCGGGTTATAGAAGGAGTCCTTCCAGCTAGACACGTTCTCCTTGTTGGTCGCTTTATCCTCGGTGCCCGCCATGGTGATGTTTTATTTGGTCTATTATTATTTGTGCGTTTTCTTTTCCCTAAAAAATGCAGAAAAGCGCAAGCGGGCGATGTAATGAGGCGAAGAAGCCGGCGAGGCGGCGGTGAGTGGTCGGATCAATGGTTGGGAAGGAGTGGGCGGTGTAGAAAGAGGGAGAGCAGAAGGACAGAGATGCTCTGATGGAAAAAAAACGAGAAGGGGAAGGTGAGGAAAGAGGAAAAAAAAATCTGTGACGTCCACACAGCTGATGCGGCGCGACCAGATGGATGTACATGGGTTAATGACGGAGGCGCAACGTTACGCGCAGAAATTATAAATAGAGCGCACACTTTCTTACAATCAATGACAGTATAATGGCTACATGCGTTTAGGAATGCGCTGTGATCTCCATTTCATATAAACTGTCTGCAGGCTGTGGGATCCTTCAACAAACACAAGAAAAATGCAAAAATATGACACTTTCAGTGCGGAACCAAAGGATTTTAGGACTCAAAGTGCGTCTGTTATGCTGAAGCTATAGCTCTGCTGAAGGTATTTTTGACTTCTATATTACACATAATCCTTTTTTACTGTAGCTTCATTATAGCTCTTCTGCATACAAGTCTTCTGCACTGAGTCACGAATAACCAATCCAATGGGCAGGAGTGTATTTCCACAGCAATAGATGCACTGCTTGTCACTCAACACACACAAACGCTGTCATACTGAAGTACATTATGTGCCAGTACTAATCAGCATATTTCAAGCCAATCAGGATATTATTTGTGACTGGTTGAGCACAGACATTTGGGGCATTTGCCAATCCTTGTTTCTATGGCAATTGAGCACTACTGAAACATACTGTATACAGTATATGGAGAGAGAGGATACAGCCTGGACTGTGAACACATGAGCTAAAAGGCAAACAGGGAACAGCAGGGGTATTAGCTTCAACAAGTATATTCTCTTTCATTTCATCTTTGGCAACATGTGCATGTGTGCGCTGTGCTGAATTAACTGAACTGAAAGATGAGTTAGATGCTTAGGAAGCAGGGGGAGGGACTGGGACACAGGAAAAATAGAAATGACAAAAGCTTAAATCCCCCTGACACTCAGTGTGTCACAGAGAGACAGCAAAGAGAAGAGGGAGTTACATAATGACCTCAATGCAGGGTTCGGCTCTGTGGGGGAGGGGGGGACTGGAGTAGTGGTCGCACTGCATCCAGTTTCTGCTGTCAGACTGAATTTGTTGCAAGGCAGGGTCCACCACAACTCATACAATGCGGCACAAGGCACAATAGTAGCACACACAATTTACTGATTAGTGTTAGAGCTGGCAGCACTGATCCATGGGCTAGTCCTGTCTGTCTCACTCACTCTAGCACATTTTTCTCTGTGAAGGCACCCCACTGCAAGCTAAACCCACTGGCACCCCCCCCCACGAAAACCTGTCCATTTGAGTAAGATAGCTCAAAGTGACGGTTAGACCAGAGAAAGAGTGGAGGGGGACTTCACACGTGGTATGGATCTGTGCAATGTACACAAAACTCACTTCTACTCTTTCTGTGAGAGAACAAGCACACAATCTTCCCATTGTTCAGAAAAACCCCCTTTCCATGCACTCACTTAGCACCCCCTTCACCATACCAGCACCATGAGCAGGAATACACACCCCATTTGTTTTCAGTCACTCCATCCACAAGCTACCATAGCAACCCTCACAGTGAGGATTGGTCACATTGATTTGAAGCAATTCTGCATTCATCCAGTAGTCTGTGTTTCTGATGATTCCCCAGGCACAAGACAGCAGCGCTTCCCTGGAGTTCATGTGGAGGTTGTTAGGTATTTTTAGTCAGATAGATATTGGACAGATACTTTATGTATTAGAAATGTTTAGTGGAGATAGGATGTCTAGTTAGACTGTTAAATGCTTAGTCATGCTTATGAGTTTCTACAGGGTACATCTGGTCAAGGATAACTAGAGAAAAGTTGATGACTGTCAGCAGACAGGGTGTTAATATTATTATAATGACGTGTATAACTGTAGCCTTAGCCATAATATGTTCTTATGTTTAATGTCATGACATGTCACTAGACGTCTGTGAGAATGTTTTTAGCTACACACCACTTAATCAACAGACACACACACACATTGATTTGCTTCATGTTTTGACTACTGCTATGACCAGCTGCAAAGCTGGTAACAGAGACGTCTCGGTTGACGTTTCTGTGTAGTATGGGGCTAGCCCAACCGAGGGGATATAATGTACAGGCCTGGTGGGTTCAGGGTCTTTCATCTTACATCTGCCTGTGAGCAGTTTGGAGGTGCAAGATGCCTGAGCGTGTAATGTTAATTTTACCTGTGATCCTTTGAATAAATCAGCACTGTTTTGAAGTTACTTGGACTGTCTCGTCTCTCAGAGTTAGCAATGGTAAGAAGAACCAAAGACCAGCAAGGTAAAACCCCTTCAGGCAGTATCTGCCCTCTCACCCTGTCGGTGACATGTACTGTAAGCACAACACAATCAAGTCACCACAGGCAACAGCTGGTAATTTATGTTTTTAATATTAGCCCTTTCACAAAGTACCTGACATTTTCTAGACTTTGGTAACAAAATTTATGATTAGATAATTGTATTGTTTTTTTGTTTTTTTTTTATCCCCCAGAGTCTTAAGATGGTTTTTGCAATTCAAGAAGTGTTAGAAAAATCTCACATGCTGACTTGAAATGTCATTTGGTTCAAAATGGTTAATTTCAGCATTATACACTTTGCATAACAAAGTAAAGCAAACCAGAAAGAACCCAGTTACAGTGATGAAAAAGGCAAACAATATGTAACAATCCTGTTCAAACAATGAGATTCACAGTAAATTGTGATTAGGTCACATACAATAAGTGTAGGCACATTTAATTCTGACATAATTAGAACAGTTAACTTTGCCTTCAGAATGCATCAAGTCAAAACATTTTCATATGACATCAACATGGCTGTCCCTTGGTGCTGAAATTCATAAAGCTGGGACAATTTAACTGTAAACACAATGCAGACCAACAAGGAAAACAGCCACAAATTTGTGCATTCATTACCCTATCAATTAATATTTGTGTCCCTGATCAGTTTGTTCCTACACAACAGAGAATGCAGGTGTTTATCACAAGTGTGTTGACACACAAATGAAGTCCCCATAAAATCCTATGTTACTCTCAGTTAACATTTGACAACCAGTTCTTTACTGATTGAGCTACATCAGACAAGTTATACTGAAATCTGGTGAAATTCCCGTATTAAGAGAAAAACATGCAATTAATTTGTGTTCCAGTCACATTTAAACAATCGTCTCATGCTGAATAAGTGCACTAAGTTTGAGATTTAGAGCATATAATGTTTGATGAAGCTGCTCCAAATGTCCTAAATGTGATACCTTTTGATATGAGAATGTCTCTGTAGGACTAACACGTTCTTGAAATGCCACAAAGAAACAGATGAACACTGAAGTGTTTGCTGACACTGTTGTGGACCTCTTTGGATATGAGGCATCATAAACAGAGCGGTCTTTTATTTTCCTACCAAAGTGGATTCTGTATACATAATTTTATTCTGTGGCTCTTTATTAAAATGTGGTATGTGGTTGCTATGGCAAATTCATAAATTAAAAATCAGTAAAGCTGGTCATTAGTGCCCCCCTGTGGGAAAATATTCTATCAAATATTCCAGCTGGAAAAATACACCAGTGACATGAGATCAGGAATGAATGAAAAGTCAATTCTGATGTGGCAACTACAGTGTAAGGAATTTAAGTAAAGGGAGAGTAACTCCTATATGTGGTCAGCAATTAAAAACCGTGATGTGGTTGGCCTGGATCAGACCTACACTGGACCTTTCCCCACAGTCCTGCTCTCAACTGTAAATATCAATGGCCAATTCCCCTTAAAGGTCTAAGTCACATCTGGTCCAGGATTCAACAGTGCTGGAGGAAGTGCCTGGAGAGAGGGAAGTCTGGGCATCTTTGCTTAGACTGCTGCCCCCGCGACCCGGTCCCGGATAAGCGGAGGAAAATGAATGGATGGATGGAATGGAAACCCTTAAACTCATTTTGAGACACCACTGATGGCTGTTTATTTAAAAGGTGTCTGCTTTAATGCACTCAAAACCTATGTCTCCATCTCTTGCCTTGGTCAAACCCTGGAACTCGCTGCCTGTGCACACAGTATCAAGGCTTGCTGTACCAGTTCATGGAACGCCGGAGAGCTCTTTCCCAGCTCTGGAGGACAGGGATGTACTCCCGACTCTGGCTGCCTGCACCCTCCTTGGGTTGACCGTGGGGTAAAAACACCTCATTGGCGCTCTGCACCTTCTTTAGCTCTTCCCGGGTCCTCCAGAAGCCTGCAGTGACAGATGAAGACCGGAGAAGACTTAGGGAAACAGCATTTACACAAACACATGTTTTACACAGGAAATCCTGTAAATGCAGAAATCGGCACTGTGTGAGAAACAGATGAGTCTATTCTACCACATCCACTGCTAATCAAAGGCTGAAAGTGGTGGAGAAATGAAATTCCAAGCACTAATGCTAATGCAAACAACATGAATCACATTGGCATTCAGTTACTGACAACACCTACCTTTGGTCTGTTACAAAACTACACCCTTTTTGTTTATCTGATTTGATAAATCACTGACTAATGTATAACAATCCCATTGCATAATATGAATAATTAAAGGGAAATCAGGTCACAGACCAAACAGCAGCATTTCATTTTGCTGCTGCTGCCAGTGTCAGCAAGAACAAAAATAACTTTTCAAACAAAACCTGATGTCTTGACGATGTCCCTTATATTTTTAGAGAAAAGCCAAAAGAGCTGCAACTCTAAGAAATATTTTATGTAAATTATATCGGTTTAAACTGATTTAAAGAGCACACAACATATACATGTGTGTGAAGGCGCCTCTCCGTACCCACTCCGAGTCCAGCAACAAAAGCAGCCCCCAGACACGACATCTCACGGTGTTCAGGTCTGGTTAACTTTCTGCCAAACAGATCTGCAGTCAGCTGCATGACAAAGTCATTGGAAGAAACACCCCCATCCACCCTGAAACGGGAGGGAAGAAAGACAGAGCACTCAATTACACTGCAACATGCTTTACTGTAACACTATCAGAGAAACATACACCTATAATGGATTGGCAATAAAAGCTGAACTGCATTAGAAGAGACAGGGTACACAAGAGATGGTTCTGTTACACCCAGTTTCCTGGCTAACATCCAGAACCTATGATCAGATATTGCAGCGTAAAGCTGGAAATTCAAAGAGGTGTCCCTCCTGACCTGAGTCTCTCTTGCCTATACAGCAAACCTACATTATATAATCACATACTTTTTGACTGTACCTGATCTTAGCAATAGGGATACTGGTTTCTCTTAGCATGGTGTCATACAGCTGCTTATTTCTGCAAAGAAAAAGAAGCGTGCATAGACAGAATATCAGTGAGCACGAATGAGAAAGAACGGTGCAAAAGTGTAAACAGACGCACTCTCTTCAAAATGATTCACCTGAAGGCAACAGATTCCAGTATGGCACGGACCAGATGGCATTTGGTGGTTGAAGGCTTGAGGCCCATGAATGAAGCACAAGCTTTGGGATCGTTCAGAGGAGCCTTTGGATAGAGAACACACACACGTGTCAGAATGAGTGCAGCTCCGCTGTTTTACAAGGCTGATATACATAGCTCTCGATTAAACAACCTTCAGAAACCAGATTTCTAATAAAGTCATTGCATTTAAATGATAAACGTTCAGGACGAGCACTTACAAAGGCCAGCAATGGGAGGGCAGAGAAAAGAGAGACAAGCATGTCACAAGAAAAAAGAAACAAAAATCCAAATAAATGCCTGTAATGGTTAAATATCAATAAATGCTATATATGTGCTGCAACAAATAGGTTTTTGCTTTGAGTGAATACACTTGTATTCACATTATACTAAATACCAACTGTGTATAAATGACTCTTTCTTTCACTTAGCCACGTCTACCTGCAGGCCGCTGAAGGAAGGGACAAAGCACACTCCGTCAGAGTCACTGACGCTGTAAGCCATGGCGCTGGTCTCTTGGACATCAGAGTAGAGCTCTGCATCAGCACACACAGGTTTCACCCAACAAATCTATCAGTTAATGACTTATTCAGAAGAAGGTATTCAGTTAAAGATGAACAGACTGCAAAAGCATGAAGAGATTTACTTTGTCACTTGGGTCAGCAGAACAAAGTGAAAACACAACAGTAATATACAGTATTATGGCCTTATAAAGCTCTTATGATGAACGTGTTAAAAATGGAATAACACTGTCTTGTTTCTGTCCAAAATAAGTCCAATATCACCCCTTCTTTTAACTCTGTTTTGGTCTTCACTAACTCTTGAGGGAACCATTTGGTTATATCCACCACCTAGTTGCTCACTTTAGCTGTCTCCTGTTTGGAGCTGGCGCAGGTAGTGTACAGTGGGTTGATCAAAGCTTTTTCACTGATAACAGACACTGCTGTGGTTCAAAACAGCATTGATGAGACAAGTTGCAGACTGCCAACCAAAACAACGAGCAAAAGAACGCCTTTACATAATCTGACATCAAATTACAGTTAAAACCACAGCTATTTTACACAGCCCATTGCGCACCTAGCTCCTGTGCCCATTTGATGGCAGTGCCCGTGTCTGCTGCGTTGCCCTCCGCCAGGTACACCACCTCATCACCGATCTTCCACCCCACCAGAGGATACAAACCTAGAGAGAAGAAACACTAGCTTGTAATGTGCCGCTGCGGACAAACGTGGATAGAAATATCGTCACCTTACCTTGTACAGATGTATGCGGTTTGTTCCCGGTGTTGATGTCCATGAAATTGCCAGTTCCCATGGTGATCTTCACATCCCCAACATCGAAGCAGCACTCTCCAAACATGGCTGCCTGCTGGTCTGCCATCTACAGACAGGGGGCGTCAAGGAAAATACTGAATCCTAAACAGGTTTAGCCTCAGCTAAACAACACTGAAAATGTTTATGTATCAAAAGACATAGTCCAAAATGTCACTATGGGAAGACCAAAGTCATATACTGTACAATACTATCACAGCTTATGTCGACTGGTTCAATTCATTCCTTGTGTCTTGCTTGTTTTTAACCTCTACTACAAAGCAGATACATGATAGGTCACATTTTATGTATTAGCACTAAGGCCTGTATCAATTTGTATCATATTAACATTTTTAACATAGTTTCAACTGAATGAGACACTTGAACACAAGACACGTTCCCTGCTGCTCAGCAGCTACACACCCCAGACAAATGCCCTGTTTACAACATAACGATTGAAACACTCTGGCATCAATGGAAGGTCGCCATTAATGATTAATTTGCTTTATCATAATCACATAAAAAACATTGTGTGATGTCAAAACCTTGACAACTCACCAGTGACATGATGGGAATGGGCACTCCAAAGATAGATGGGTCTGTGGAGCCGAAGTCATGGCTGGTGAGGGAGAAACCAGAGGCAATGCAGATATTTTCAAATGATCTGGTACAGTTTGAGCGTATAATACACTGAAACATGAACTTTATATCCAATTAGAGCAGTGGTTCCCAATCATTTTTCTTTCTGACTCTAAGCAATACCCTTTTTTTGGGACCCTTGTCATAGGGTGCATCTAAGGATGGTTTTCCCTAGATGTTTTACAGCAATGACACAGTAAACCTATACGTTACTGTAAAAGAAAAGGGGAAAGAATATTTTATAGCAACATTTTGTGTAAGCTGAATAAAAAAAAAAAAAAAAAACTTCCTGTCCTAGTAATTGTATCACGACCCCTTGAATTAAAGGGTTGTGAGGTAATTATGAGGGTATGCACGCATACCATCATGCGTGCATGTCCATGCTCACATTCCTATTCATACTTCAGACCAAGGCTGCGCCTTCTGTCCATGTATGCCACTGTTTTCCTAGCACTGTAGTACATGGGCATTGGGGGCTTTTGCTGTGTGCACCGTCCGCATAGACACAAACTTTCTGGCTTGCATGCGGACGTCCGCAGAGTTCGCACTGACCCTCGCGGGCCTGGGAAGATGATGAAAATTACGTCACTCAACCAAAGCAGACATGCAGATGTGCAAAGCATGAACTGCTCTTTAATCTCACAATCCCTTGTGGAAATCCTGACCCTCTGACTGGGAACCACTGACTAACACCTGAGTAACAGGTAAAAAAAAAAACACATATAAAACTGTGGTATACTGAGTAAAATACACTAGACAGTAAGACTATTAGATTCTAAGACATATTCATGTGTACAGTGAGTTGTAATTTGAAGGAAATGGTTAACTCACCTTGTATTTTCTACTTTGGGGAAAATAGAGAGCGGCAGAGAAACAAGAAAGCTAAGGAAACCACTCCAACACATCTGTGAGAAAGTCACATCACAGGGATGTGAAAAAAAACTCACACCACAGACACACAGAAACAGTATATAAATATGACATACACCAAACCTGATAGGCATCAAAAATCCCTGTTGAGCTGGCATTAGAGAAGTCTGTGGCATGGACCTGTCCTAAAATAGATTGCATGACAGAAAGAAATCAATTTACAAAATGTAAACAAAAGCTTGTATGAGCATTCGCCCATTTTCCTTAACCACTAGCCTACCACGGACAGCCCTATTAGACAATGCATGAAATTAAACTGACCTTAAATATTAGATATTAGTGTACTGTCTACAAAAGAAATTGTGCTCATAGAAAATTGGTATTCATGTGAGCTCAAATATACCTTTTGTGAGTTTGAACAGGAGCCAGGTGTCTATTGTTCCAAAGCAGCAGTTTCCTTCAGCTACTGCTTGACAAACCTGAAAAACAGAGAAAAATGATAAGGCTGAAAAGAGAAGTGAATAACTGAGGCTGTGCTGATGCCGCAGTCTCTCCCGGTCTGTCAGAATTTCATGCTCCCCCCCCCTTTTCATAATGAACCCTTTAACACACAAATGTTGTGCACAGTACCAGGATTATGTGACAAGGATTGTATGCATGCATTTGCTTGACTTTTAAAGGTACTAGCTTTAGCCGCTGCAGGTGGAAAAGTAGATGGTAAGGGGTAAATCTGAAACAATTACACGATTAACCTTTGAAATGATTAAGGCAAAGTTATTTGGCAAATATTTTGATAATTAATTAATAGCTTCAGTCATTTTTCAAGCAAAAATTCTGGACGCTTTGTGGTTCCAGCTTTTCAGATGTGAGGATTTCCTGCTTTTTCTCTCCACTTTATGCGGGTTGAATTTGATTTGGATTTGGTCATCTCAAGCTTTAGGAAAGCATGATCAACATTTATCACTATAGTCCAAACAACTGTATGATTAATTTCAAAAATAATTGGGATACCTTTACTTGTGGTATTAGCTTTTCAGCGCACACTATTTCTGGATTCACTTTATTTTTGTAAAAATGTTGTAACTCCATGTAAATAGTGGTTCAGCCTGGCATACAGATAGCAGTGTTTACAAAGGTCAGTGTAGGTTCATATCTGTTAACTGGTTTAAATGCCAGACTACACACACACACACACACACACACACACACACACACACACACACACCTTCTTGTAGTGTGTTAGGGCCCAGACAAGGCGGAATGTGACATGTTGAGTGGAGAAGACAATAAGACTCGCTGCAAGCGACCTTTTCTGTCTGGTCAGGAGATACAGCACCTTCATCACACCACGGAGTGCCTGAGGTTTTGGTAAAAACAATGAAAGTCATACTGTGTAAGGAACAGCACTGTATATTCAAGGATGATTTCAAATCAATTAAAAAGTCCATGTTCTAGACTACATACCCTTTTCATCAAAGGAAATAATATACAAACAACAGAATTGCAAAGCAGTCACAGACTCACTTTCATGGTGCAGGATCTGTTCCAGGACTTCACCAGGTCTGCAGCCCTCTGATCCTGCCAGGTGATGAAGTTATGGAAAGGAACTCCAGT
>NW_018128300.1:21909-22691 GCF_001952655.1 Monopterus albus
AAAAAAAACAGGTATTCAACAGTAATTTTTTCTAAGTCTACCTCAAGTCAAATACATTTTTTTCAGATAAAGAAAGTAAGTTGAATATTTTTGTTCAATGTACCTGTCCCATGTTGTAAAGGTGCCTCTTTGAGTGGAGATGCCAAGGGCCTCGATCTGGCGCATTTGTACTCCTGCATCTATAGCAGCACAAGCACACGCACACACATTAAAATGGTTATGGTAAGAAAAGGGAAATTGGGACTTGAACATAGTAATTATTATTATAGCGACAAATGTCATGAAAATTCTGGCCCATTCTTGTGAATATAATATGTCAGTAATGGGTTGGGGGCATTTCTTCTAATGTGGCACAAGGGTCCACTTGGACTCAAGGCTGAAGTGATTAGATTTTGGTGGTCAAAGGTCAAGGTCATAGTGACCTCACATCTGTTCCATTCCTGTGAATTTGGTTTGTGGAGGCATACAACCATGAAGCAGTAATTCTAGTTATACCTGTGGTGTTTCTAATATATTGTGACCAAATCAGCCCTCCAGATTTCAGCACAATGTAGCCTCCTGAATACAAAGAGATAGTGATGCACCGAAATGAAAATTCTGGGCCGAAACCGAAAATTTAGGATGCATTTGGCCGAAAACCGAGACGAAACCGAATATATATATATAAATAAAATTACTTGAATTTGATGAATCTGAAATGAAAATCTAAAATATTTTTAACAACAATACCAAATAATATTATTCAAGTTTTATGTAACACTCAAACATTTTAAATTGCTGTG
>NW_018128300.1:22737-32331 GCF_001952655.1 Monopterus albus
CTCCGCTTTTTGGCTGGAGAGACGGTTCCTCTTCTCATTAAGCACATGAGATGCTGCACTGAAGAGTCTCTCACCGCTGACATGCTTTGTCGTTCATGGGGAGACGCGTGATATAACAGCTCCAGCGTGAGTGAAACCTAACCTGTGCTGCGCCAGGATATGATGGGCGGGGCGGGGCATTTTCGGCGAGTTTTTTTTATTCCGGCCCGAAATAAAAATGGCCTTTTCGGCCGAAAATTTTCGGTGGCCGAAATTTCGGTGCACCCCTACAAAGGGAGTTAAATCAACAACTTTCTGACAGAAATTTACCAAAACACAAGTATGAATATCTTATAATTGCAGGGATCCTTTACTGTACTACTGAATGTACATGTCTAGTGTACATTCACTACTAGACGCGAGTCAGTCTTTTACTGACAGTAGCTATTTGTTCTCTTTTAAATCAAGTACTGCGGCACCAACTGTATTTCATGGGACCCGCCCTTGTCATGGGATGTGGGGTGTGAATCACATCCAGTGTGACCCTTGGTAGAGGAGAGATGGAGCAACAGGAACTGGTGCAGCTATACCTTGCACAGCTCCTTTGACCACAGTAATGAAGCCTTTCCATATTGCATCTGGCTCCATCTCCACGTATCCTACCTCTGGATAGAGGAGAACAACCTGGAGAAAGTTATGACCAGAATAAGAAACATAAAGATCAACCTCAAAATAATGTGTTGCCCAAAGTGAATGACACAAGTGGGTGGTTTTTCTGAGAAGGCAAAAAGGATGAGAAAAACGATGAATACCTTGGTAGTGCATGATCCTCGGATTTTTGCCTCCTTGTCATATACGTGACATTTGATTGATGTTGTACCAACGTCCACTGACAAAATGAAGGTTTCCTTAATTAAACCGTTCCTTTGACTCCACATTGTTGAAAAGCGAGTCCTAGTAGTCATCAAATCCACGTCTTCCAAGATCAGCTCATATCGGTACTGTTTACAACCTCAACGGATGGCGTGACCCGATAATGCCTTGTTGGCACCAGGCGGTCCCTCCTAATGAGGCTGTAACCCGACCTTCGAACTGTGGATTCCTCCTAGTCTTGTCCAAGTTGTACCTGTCCAGGGTAACACATTGCTTAGGTTTGTCTGTCATGCCGAACAAAAATACAAACTATGTGAAAAACATAACGAGGTTCAGCTATTCCGAGTGAAACTGTAATATTCAGATATATTCAAATACAGTTTCTATATACTTCAGTCCGGTGAAGACCTGTAGTAGTAGTTGTCCAACTCAAGAGTTAAGCTAATTGGCTACTTAGGTAGCCAAGTAGCTGTCAGAAATTAAAACTGAGCGCGATAGTAGCTTCAAAAAACACTTAGAATGCCTTTTGGTGTAAACTTTAGCGACTATTGCTCAATATTTACCCAGTATGTGTTCGTAGCAATTAGGCTCTCATGTCTGTTGGAGGAGTTTCCAACATTTGTATTGTTGTTAGCCGCATTAACATATCTCATCGGCACCCGTAGTAGCATACTCACACGCATGCGCAGTGTGTACATTAAATTGTTGCACGTGGATGTTTTTAGCAGAATACACGGCTACGATCGGATGTACCAAACAGTGACTGTGTGCTTTCGTAACTAAATATGACAAAGGTAGACGTAATATTAAATTGATATCAAGTATACGTCAGTGTGTTCTAAGTAAGTTGTTTTATATTAACCGCTTCTTGGACTTATTAGCTGCAAACCAACTAGCTAACAGTTGGCTAGCTAATGATAATCACACGAGAAAACAGAGTTAAGTTACTGGTAAACCAAGCACAGTTGGTTTTAAGTGTTTAGGAGGCAGGAAGAATTAGAATTATTCTATGTGCAACTTAGATGTGTTTCTGTCTCCCCAAAATCTGAATAGATTGATAGGTAAGGACCCGAAATGTCTCTTGTGTTCAGGTGTAGCATCACTTCGGCACATTCTCTCAGGGTGTAAAATGGTCTTATGGTAAATGGTCTTATACTTGTATAGCGCCTTTCTATGCTTTTACAGCACACTCAAAGCGCTTCACATTATTCGGCCATTCGCACTCCCAAGCACTCACGCATTCACACACCGGTGACATCACCGGGAGCAACTGGGGGTTCAGTGTCTTGTTCAAGGACACCTCGACATGTTGACTGAACAAGCCAGGAATCGAACCGCTAATCCTCCAGTTAGGAAACAGCCGCCCCCAAAACAAGCCTGGCTCAAGGACAATACATATTATCAAGCGTTGAAATGTTTAGCAGCAGCTATTGAAAGTATGCGTTTAGAGGTAAATCCAATGGAGGCGAAGAAGAAACAAGAGGGGATTTTGTTTTTCCGTGAGGCTGAAAAAGGCAGGATTCAGGCCAGCTAAAGGCAGGAAGAGACTGGCAAATGAAAACGAACGTAGGGAATCAGTTTATAGTTCCTGAGGAGATAATAAGGACTAACCTCAGACCAGACCTTTTGTTGTTGTCAGAAGCACAGCGGGTAGTGTATTTTTTTTAAGCTTACAGTTCCCTGGGAGGACGCTGTAGATACAACTTATGAGAGGAAAACCTGAAATACATAGTTAGCCGTGGAAGCAGAGAAGCGTGGCTGGAAAGTTAAAGTCTGCCCCCTGGAGGTTGGTTGTAGGAGATTTGTAGCCAAATTAACTGTCTCTGTGCTAGGTGAGACAGGTATAAAAGGACCGACCTTAAGGCAGGTAACTGAGAATCTAATTGATAGTGCAGCAAGTTAGTGGCTCCAGAGCAAAAGAAAGGTGTGTGCATGGAGTAGAACATAGGTAAGTGATTTATAAATGGCACTATATGTGAGGATTACGCTTGTTAAGTTGAAGTAAACTAGCACAGGAGGACAGGGTTAGTAAAAGTGTTTGATACATGCAGCTGGCTTGAGGCCTACTTCCTGGTGTTAGGATGAACAAGCTAGCATGAGGGGATAGTAGAGTTTTGACTGGTTTGTTGGAATGAATACTAACACAGGGTGGTTTCTGGTGCAGTATAAAAGGAAGCAGAAGTCTGGCTAACTCTGAGTTATTTGAAATGTTTTGTGGCTAGAACAGTAGTTGAAATGTTTGCTAGTGCATGTGACTGTTTGGTAACAGTTAACCTGAGTAGATGAAGGGGTGTGTGGGTGCAGGCGAAGAGGGGGGTGGTTCTGGGATGTTGGAATACACTGTTGAGCCTTCTTGGCGTCATGGGCCCAACTCAATGAAACTCCAGTTAGTGAGAGGGCGCCCACCTGATGACCCTGTAGACTTGCCTTCACTCCTACACCCACACAGAACTTCTGTTGGTGATAATATAGTTACAGATTCACTGGAATTGTTACTAGTCTCCTTCTGTTAGACAGTCTTGGTAGAACAGTGTCAGTGCTTGGACAGCTGAGCGGATCCAGCTCTCAAAGGTGACCACCATTACAAGCCAGTTGGGTCAGCCACTGCTTAACCTGAACAAATACAATGCACATGCTGTGTCAAGCCACATATCTGCCCTTTGCTTGGGTGAGGATAGAGTTCAGAGATGCTTTGTGTAACGGTAGGTTAGGTCTAGAAAATGGTGTTGCTTGTTGTGGGGCTCTGAAGATTTTTGAGGGCATGGCCTGACACCCCCGTCTTTGGGGCCAAATAATGGGTAAACATCATTTAACTTGTAAACTGAGCTTCCATATGAATGCTCTCCCATTCTTTGGCACATTTAATTGTGTATTATTGATTGTCAGTTTGTTAATTAGTGGTTACTTTCTCATAATCACAATGTGTTTACTTAGCAAGTAGTTCTGGAAAATATATCAACTAATTGATTGATGGAAGTTAAATGTCATCAAATTGTGATCTGATCACTTTGGGCTTTGGGAAATTATTAAGGACATTTGTCTACTTAAATTTTTATTTTTTATAATGTAAATGACTGTAAAAACGATTGACACTTTATAGTGAATTTTTAGCTGCAGTCCTACTTTCAAGAACACATACGCACAGGTTCATAATTCTGTTAATGTGTTTGTTTCTTTCAGGCTACAAAACACAGAAAAAGACAAAGCAAAGTTGTGATCAATAAAGAGGAAGACAGCACTGGCAAGCCATTTCTTTTAAACAGTTGTGAATTTCCAGTGAGCATATTTGGATGTACTAATGGCAACAATAAATCATTCACTTGATGTTTTTCAGAAGGACAGACTGAGAATGTCTCAAGTGAACAGAGGACAGAGGAGGATGCTCCTACTGAGAGCATGGAGATGAAGCAGGAGCAGAAATGCCGAGATGAGCACGGTACTGCAAACACATCACACTTGATGTCTGACTGAATTTTGAACACTGTCATTAACAAAACTGCACCTTCAGAATGCCAGATGGACACTGACACTGAAGTGGAAGGAGACACACCCACTGTAGCCGTGTCCTGTGAAAACAAGAGTGAGGAAGAAGGTGAGAAGAGAATTTATGAAAATGAACAGATGATTGCCAAAGAGATGATGGGTAGTGTTAAAGCTGTTTACAATGCAAAATCTATGACTAATTAAGCAAACGAAGCTTATTTCCCCACTGAAATGTTTGTCATTGAAGTTGCCAATGCAAAGTTGCATCAAACTAAACAAATTAAATGTTTTAATGTAAAAATCATATTTTTATTAATTCAAGTTCCAGATGTAAAGTTAGTCTTGGTTTACATATGGGTGTTTTTTATTCTTTGTTTTAAAGTGATACTTAAATACCCCAAAATTTAGGCTAAGCTCACATTACAGGCCTTAATGTTCAGTTCAGTTTTTTTTGTTGTCAGATCTGATTTTTGTCCGTGTTGTTGTTTGTGACGGTTGTGGTGTGAACACCGCTGAGGTCTTAAATTGTGACGCATGTGCAGATTTGACAGAAATGTGAACCATTTGTCTAAGTATGAAACACTCATCCCCTACAGACTTGAACAAAGGTTGCATATCCAACATTTACCATAGGTTCCAACAGGTTTTCACTGTCTCTAAATCATATAAATTGCCTTTTCAGAAGCACAGACTTAGGCAGTGTCTGCAGCTGATACAATAGATTGCACAAACAATACTCCCAATGAGAGTTCTGAGACAAGCATAGAGGATGCTGAAGATGAGCGAGGTGCTGAATATACAACGTACACAATGTACCTGAGTGAAAGGTTGAGCAGTACCAGTGATGGAGTTTCTTCTTTAGAATCTTGTATTGCAAAGTCACTGAAGAAAATAAAAGTGCAGCCACAATAACTGTAACCTGAGAGAAGAAGATGGGAGAGAGTGATCATACAAAATGGAAAACCAATGGGAGTGAGCATGTGATTGTTAAAGTGACAAGAGGTAAATAGAGTTCTCTAATTAAGGTGTTTTTCCACCAGAAAGTCCCCGGTACTTCTTATTACCAGGAACTAAAGCCCAAGAACCGTCCTCGTGGGCAACAGACCCTCGAGCGCATTGTGATGTGCATTTCCACAGCAGGATCAAAGCCCAGGACAGATTGTTCAAATTAGGCTACCGATGTAAAAGCACAACATTTGGCAATGGGGTTGAAAGAATGCCCAATGTAAAATGTTTGCTATGGCTAACATACTGCAGGTGGAGTACACACTGCAGGCAGAGCTGAAGTGATCGCTCTTCTGCAAGCTTATGCATGTTTTTTTTTTGTTTGTTTGTGTTCCTCTTTTGGTGAGGTTTATTGCACATACAGTAACAAGCACAGGGATTGTTGCTCTGAGTACTGTTTTGCTTCAGCTGATGTCATGCTCTCCTCCATGGTCTTTGCCTACTAAGCTCTGCGTGTGGAGCAGCTGAGCTCTGCCCTCAGGGCGAATACCTGGGGGGCATTGTTCATACCTGGATTAATAGGTTAGCAAATGTGAAGAATATCAAATTTTCATTTGATTATTGAGCCAAACTATGAAGAAAACTATTAATAATGTCAGTAGAACAAAGAGTAATAGGCTACGTTACAGTAGTTTACAGAGTTCTTGTACTTCACTTGGCCTACGTGCTTGCTGTATAATGCAGAGGTTGGATGAAGTAATAGGAATTCCACCACACACAAGTTCATCATCTAAATGTTTCTTAATAAATGAAGATGATCTAGACATTGCTTGTGTGTGCTGGATTTCCTTTTACTTTTTAAATGTATTGTCCTGCTCCAGCTTGTCACTCTGTTGGATGTATGAGCATGCAGCTGTGCACAGGATTACATTTAACTTACCTTAATTTAACTTAACTTAATTTACTCAAAGCAGTGGACATGCATTTGTGCAAATACAATCTTTAAATTCCAATCTTTAAATGCCTCCAGCAGAAGCGCTCTCTCTGCTGCGGTGACAGATTCTCTCCTTAGACATCTGTGTGTAGCCAATCAGAAACCAGCTGATCATGGTTTCAGCTGTCGATATATACAGTCTAGTCAAAGACAACAAGAGCACGTTAGGCACCACCTTCCTCTGATAGTTTTTGGGCCTTCAGAAAGTACTGTCCTGACTTTAGGCACTATATTAGAACTATGCCCTGGAACTAAATTTAGACAGAATTAGAGGAACTACGCTCCAGGAAAGGTTCCCGCTCCCTGTGGAAAGTTCCTTTGGTGGAAATGGGGCTTTAGTTGTCAGTGTTCAAACAGCTGCTTCAGTTTGTGGCACTACAGCAACCCACCTAAAATTTGAAGCTGTAAAAAAATTCATTGAAAGTTGGCAATATATACTGTATGTGCTATGTGTCTCTGTTTTACCAAAACGTACTCCCACTCCCAGAATATGAAGTTCATCCTCTGCATTTTAACCAAGTCATTTTCAGCTTTTCCCGTGTAGGGGTCGCCACAGCACATCGTCACACTGACGACTTGCATGTTGACATTTGGCACGTGTTTTACGCTGGATGCCCTTCCTGATGCAACCCTGATTCGAACCCGCGGTGCTGCAGCGAGAGCGCTGCGCCTTAACCACTAGCCTACCAGGGACGGCAAAATCCTCTGGATTTTAACCAAAAACTGGAAAATGAATACAAGCTTTTAGCTTTAATGTATTGATATGACATCAGAGCTGTTGTAGATCATGTTTGGACCTGAACAAGTGATTCCAGTATTTTGCTTTAAAAATGTTTAAAATTTGAGACCTTGAAGCACAAAATTAGGTGGTGTAAACATTAATGTGTAATATCTAAGGCAGTACACCAGAATTTTGTGAAATGTATTAGACAAAAATTTATGTGCTGGATGGTTTATGAAATGTTTGAATTCTTAAAGGTTCTTTCATGCCATAAATTCTTAATGGCAGCTGTAAAGAGCCAAAATGTCTGTAAACCGAGAGAACACTATAAATCACAAATGCTGGCAGTCACTTGTGCTCAATTCAGGTACAATGATGTGATCATATAACGAACACATTTTTTCTATGTTGCAGCAAACGGGAAGCGGAAGGCGCGCTCTAATGCTGAGACCTCCTCATCAAAGAAATCTAAGATCGTCAATGATGGTATGAACTCAAAAACGAACCTGGCAGCTCTTTGTGAAATGTCAAACTCTTTGGAAAGGATTTGCCCTCACACATTTCACCATCTTGCTTTGTTGTAGGTTTTTGTGTTTTTGTTGGCAACCTGGACAACTCCAGAACATATGAAGAAGTCAAGGATTCATTAGCAACTTACTTCATGACACAAAGTCTGCTGGTTCAAGATATCAGATTAGATCGGTCCAAGTGAGTGTGTATCATACTAACCCTAATTTTTCCTCTTGTTTTTTCTTTATTGGACAATAAATCTGTTGTAGGTGCATTTGACATTGGTACTAAATAAAAACAAAGGTAATGTTCTGCCTTTGTAGAAAACATGCACATGTGGATTTGGCCTCAGAGATGGATGTGGCCAAGGCCCTGGTGTTAAATGGAACAATGCTCCTCGACAAGCCAATGAAGATTGCTAAAGCAAAGGTCAAAAGTGGGGAAAAGGTGAAAGCTCCACCACTCGACAAAAAAGGTAACATGTCTAACTATAATTAGTTCATAACACATTTAAATCGTGTGCTACATGTCACCTTAGGCACAGATGCAGTGGTAGTGCATCTGTGTTTAGACAGTCATTTATTCTTGAGCTTTAAAAACGAATGTACATTTGAGTTAGGTTTGTCTTCATCAGCTTAAATAATGTGACCTGGGAATTTCAAGCCTTATACAGTCATGTAACATAAGAGAGCATTCCTGTGACTTGAACGCTGTCCTGTCTTTGGCAGTCAAAGATGCCAGGTGTTTGTTTCTAAAGAACGTCCCCTACAGTGCAACAAAAAAAGACCTTTTAAAAATCTTCCACAAGGCCGTTGCCATCCGCTTTCCTGGTGGAACTAAAGAGCCAAAGAAAGGGTGAGTGTTTTTAAAACCAAACTATACTGTGTTGTTGGATGTGAAAATCCTACACTGGATTATGTTTTGTAATGCATTAAATATTGTCTATAAAAATTTAAAGTAAATTTATTGAATGGGTATTTGCAATGCATACTTAATGACATTTGTTTGCTTTTCAACAGTATCGCTTTTGTGGAGTTTAAAAATACAACCATTGCTAAGAAAGTACTACAGAAAAAACAAGGAGCCAAGATCCAAGGCCGGGTTTTGGTTGTGGACTCTGTAGGTGAAACAAATGTGACTAAGATCAAGAAAAGCATCAATAAAGACAGCAACACAAAAGGTAAATAACTGGGTAGTTATAAATGTAATGTCAACGTGTGTGTATATAGTACACACACAACACCACCTTTAACTGTGACCTCAATAATAAACATATAATTGAATTTATACATTTATGACAATTTAATTAAAAACAAACATTTTGAGCTTCAGAAACACAGATGTTAAGGTGGAAGTGCCTACAATCGTCTAGGTGTACAGGCAAAAGGTGTGCGGTAGAATTCATGTATGTGAAGGTGCTTGATTAGATCAAATTGATATTTATTGATAAGAAGATTTTGTGTTTCTAAAGTCGGTTTGAGTTGTGATGAGTTATAAAAATGCTTCAGTTGTTTTTCTTTTCTTTTTAGTCTTGTTAAAAACACTTATTGTAATGGGTCTTGCTGAGAAGACGACTACAGAGACTCTTAAAAGTGCTTTTGAAGGAGCCCTCAGTGCGAGAGTCACCGCAGGTAAAGGCACAGGACGTTCAAAGAGGTGGGAACCGTGAAGTTGTCTGTTTACTTTTGGAATCGTCCAAAACGCTGTGATTTTCCACCTGACACCGTTTGTTTATTTTTTTCAGGTTTGGTTTTGTGGATTTTGACAGTGAAGAAAATTGCAAAGCCGTTAAAGAAGCCATGGAGGACTGTGAGATAGATGGCAGCAAAGTGACTGTGGCTTACGCAAAACCCAAGGGTGAGAGAGGCCCCCAAGGTGGCAGAGGAGGCCTGGGTGGGCATCCTGGTGGAGCACCTGCAGGACGGGGCGCTGGCACAGGGAATCATCGAGGTAAAGGGGGAAACGTCAGAGGTGGACAAGGCAGCAGGAGAGGCAACACTTTTAGTGGTCACTCAAAGGCTCATAAGTGCTGAAACCTAGTTGGTGTTCATTTGAATCTTCACAAAATATTATATTAACAACCTGGCTG
>NW_018128300.1:32361-34639 GCF_001952655.1 Monopterus albus
CCCCAAGCTTATTGGGAATGAATACTTTTATGAATCAACTCTATTTGTTTATTTGGTTTTCAGTAACTATATTTAAGGAGGACAAAGGAGTGGAAAGTAAAGGCTAGCTTGTCTTTAAGCACCCACCATATATAATACTTTGGTTATTATATTTAAAATAATAATCTGAAACCATGTCTGGGCTCAGCACCATCTGATGTTGGCTGGTTGACTGTTGTCATTGTACATGTGAATTCATTTTCTAACTCCATAAAAATAAACGAACAAAGCTTGTTTTCACACTTTGTAGCTTTATGTGCAGAGTTGATAAAGTTGTCAGTGTAATTTTTTTTTTTTTATTACATGAAGATAAACTTGTTTTAAAACACACACAGCTGTATTTTGTGTTTTTGTTCTAACATCTGTGAGATTATTCCAGGCATCGTTGAAGTCTCAGCCAGGTTGCAGACCACTGGTCTCTACTGCTGGCCTGTTTCACAGCTAAACCCTTAAATATCTACTACGGCTCGGACAGTGGCGGCCACAGGCAGACCAGGGGTGCTGCAGGCTCACTGCTCGCTGCCCTGCGTTTCTCCCACTTGTTGCAGTGTGCAGAAATTCAGCCCAAACACCGTCCTGTAATGACCTCACATCCTGTTTTCCCCACTTCCTTGTGAATGGACCGGTTTGGGACGGTCCGGTCGCAGCGGAGCGTGGACCTCGGATGTGTGGGCGCGTTCCTTCACCCGCGTTCGGTCCGCGGTGGTAACGGGCTGCAGAGTCAACACCGCCCGGCGATGCCACGTCCGATTTACTAGACAAGAGAAGACGCATCGGTAGGTTGGTCAAACGCAGGGTTTAGTGTATTTCTGATACTTATAGTTTTATGGAAAGTACAGTAACGGCGCTTCATCTTGGTTTAGCGGTAACATCCGTGACCTTGAGTCACGTTGGTAAAAGTTAAAGTGCGACTTGGAGGCTGTACATTAACTATTTGGTTTCATAAGAACCTGCTCTGAAACACTGGAAATGTGTAACTTAAATATTTTTCATTCCGCTCAGTTACCACCCGAGCGTGGGTCGGTGTGTGTATACAAATAAACTCCTTGGACTTGGGTTTATTATTTTACACATTGATTTGATGACGCTTTATCAGTCCTGTGTCAGCGTGAAAGCCACACGTAAATGAAAGTGCGTGTAAATGAAGTGCAGTAAGCGTAGACCGCTGCCTAAATTCAGTTTATCACCTTGAGCAGCGGTTACCTTGAATCTGCTTGTATCAGCTTTGCACATCTGGGCACCACGGCTTTTATTAAGTGTTGGGAAAGTTCCACGTGGATGTGCGAGCAGCAAATTTAAAACCCTGACACAAACTATTGGATTCAGTTGTGGACTCTGATTTAGCCAGGACTGGAAAACACTGCTGTGTAGCTTTGGCTTCATATTTGAGGTTTTTGTCTTGCTGGAAAATCTCCCAACCAATCTCCCACCGCCAGCCTTCACGTCAAGGTCAAAGGTCAAATTGTTTATTTGTCATATGCACAGTTAGGAAACCAATGAAATTTTTTGTCATCCACATGAATGCCTCACAATACAAGTGAAATATAAAGTAGATTTTTTTTTTTTTTTTTTTGAAACAAAGTAACACATTAACAAAACGGTACCGAACATGGGAGATAAGACAACAGTTACATGACATTACAGAAGGATTTAGTGTTTAATGAGGTTGTAGTGTGTGAAGTGTGGGTATTTCCAACTTATGCAGTCTATGAAATGCAAGAAGGAAAAGGAGGGGAAGAAAAATAAATAAAATTTTACCAATAATGATGATGATAACAGTACTAATAATAAAATCATCTTGTTACATTTCTAGAGGTTGGTGGGAATGTGTGTAGCCTCAGCCCCAGGTGTTTGATTCAAGTTGAAATGTGTTAGAAATGGGTTCCATGTGTCATAAAAAGCAGATAAACTATTTTTGTGAGTGGATGTCATTTTCTCTAATGTGATGTATTCTGTCAGAAGGTTGGTCCAGTGGTTTATGTGCAGTGATTTTTATTTTTATTTTTTTATTTTGAAAGATTGTTTTCTTGGCAATAGCTAGAGAAATGAGGAGTGGGTTTTTATATTTAATTGGTAGGTGATCGATTTCCATGATATTACCTAGTAAGCAAAGTGATGGAGAAGGAGGGATTCTACAGCCCAAGATGGTGGAGAGTCTCTCTGTCACTGCTATCCAGAGGGAATGAACTGGTTGGCAGGTCCAAGTAGCATGAAAGTAACTGTCGGTGCAATCTAGAGT
>NW_018128300.1:34676-39574 GCF_001952655.1 Monopterus albus
AATTTCTGTCAAGAAGTTGGAGTTGAGGGGGAGAGTTAAATCATTTTCCCATTTGAGTTTTGGTATTGTTATTGTTGAATCTGTATTTGATATGAGTTTATATAGTTTGGATATTATTTTCTTGGAGGATGTAATTTTCATAATTTCTTCAATAAATTTGGAAGGTTGTAGTGGGTTATTGGTTACACTAATCTTTGATTTAATTATAGATTTTAGCTGATTGTACTGGAGGAACTGTTCTCTCAATTGGTAAAGGTGGGCCTCCTTTTAACTACATGTGAAGTACTGCTGTGTCGCTTATGAATTTCCCATCAGGGATAAATATTTTTAAAGATTAATTCTGAAACTAACTAAAGTTAACCAAAAACTGTAGTGGAGTAAAAATTACAGTATTTGCCTCTAAAATGTAGTGAAGTATGAAGTAGAGCAAAATTAAAGCACTCAAACTACAGATACCTCAAAATTGTACTTAAGCACAGTACTTGAGTAATGTCTTTGTTTGTTAGTGTGTTGTGAGGTTCACATCCTACATATCGGACATGTTGATCAATAAAACCACATTAAAATGTGGGAGTGAAAGTCGTTCATCCAAAGAGTCAAAGCTGTGAATTCAAGGAGAAAGTTGCTAATGGTTTTACACAGGTGCTTCATTTTCCATCTCTGGTAGTGTTCCAGAAAAAACACGGGTGAAATATTCAAGAATGATGAGGGAGGAGTTCATCACCACAAGCTTTGAACACATTGTCCGTGTCCAATCGTATTCTCTGAATTCCGTTTTTATATTTAACTAACTCTTCTTCTCTGGGTGGCCAGTGATGGAAATTGGTAACAGTGAAGTAAATGAATCACTAAGTTCCTCTCCCAGTGAAGTGCAGCAGTTGTTCTTGCTTCAAAGCCATAAACCTGAATTTGGTAATGCCTTGACCAAAATTGAAGTTGCAAGATTTTTATTGACCAGACACAACTGATGAGAAAGACACTTTGCACTTCCTTGTAGTTGCTGCACTTCTGACAGAATGAAGACAATCGAGGTTAAGCTGATCAACCAGGGCCAGGAGGATGAGATGGTAAATATCACTTCCCATCTTAATTCTTCTTTCCACAGGACCTTTTAGTTAGTGTTGAACAATGCATTGCAGCTGACTTAATTTTTCCTAAAACCTTCTATAAAATAGTACCTGTATGTAGAGAGAAATAACAGTTTGACGTGTGATTTCAGTTGGTTAGCTGTGTGCCAGTGTAATGACATGTTTGGAGGGAAATGGGGATATTAATCACCAATAATAATAGCTGGTGATCTGTAGGCTGTGTTTGTTGTTTTAATGTGTTTGTGAGCTGCTGTTCACATATGTCTGCAATATACAATGTCATCATTCTGATTGTTCACACTGTAAGTCTGTTATGTTAACCTGCTATGTGCACACATCTATTGCACGTCTGGCCATCCTGGATCCCTCCGCTGTTTCTCTTCCTGTAGTTTCTTATCCAATTCCAGGGTCTAAGGACAGAGGGTGTCATATGCTGGCCAAATATTAAGGCCCCTTAAGGCAAATTTGTGATATTGGGCTATAAATAAAGTTTGTTTACTTGTCTAACACTAGGCAAGAAGGAAATAGGATTGTTTTCCAAAAGTTCCCAGAGTTTTCAGTTACAGACTGGCAAACCACCAAAAGCACTCTGTTTGAATTAACTCATAACACTACTAAGACTAGCTCCCAGCAAACGCACCATTTACTGCTGTAATGTGAGTAATGCTTGTTAAAGCCACAGTATGAAAAGCCCAGATGTAACTAATAAAATTACTGATGGCTGAATTCCAGTTCAGGGTCCTGGTGTTGTCGCGAGCTGGCTCGTGGTCATAGACTTGCTGAGATACTTTAACAAAGCCACTGTTATTAATAAAGCATGTGTTTTTTCTTCTCCTGTCAAGTCAAAATCTCTGCTGTGAAAAAGGGGTTTGTTGACATTAAGGAAAATACCAGTGTTAAATCTTGTTCTTCATTTAAATGGCTACTTCCTTCAACCTGACAGCCTCCAATCAGGACTGAATCTGAAGTACAAAGCAGTGTTTACATGCAGTTTACTCCCGTCTGTGAACCACAGAACAGTGTATTTATCCCACTCTTCAGCGTGTTAAATGAGTGCCTGCCTGTGTCCAGGAGTTGTGGGGGTACCGGCCCTGTCTGTGGAAGATAATCCTGGTGAGTGTAGGTACTGTGTGCTCCGGTGGCCTCTTGCTGCTGCTGCTGTTCTGGCTGCCTGAGTGGGGCGTCAAGGGCACCTGCACACTCACCTCCTTGAAGGACGCTCACACACTGCTGCTCAGGACCACGGTAGGGGAACAGCACTCCCTTCATTCTTCTTTTACACAACTGACTTATACTTTATTTGTAAAGAAAAAATTCTCGTACATTAATTTCACATAAAGAAAATATATATGAAG
Source organism: Monopterus albus (assembly GCF_001952655.1). Taxonomy (NCBI): domain Eukaryota; kingdom Metazoa; phylum Chordata; class Actinopteri; order Synbranchiformes; family Synbranchidae; genus Monopterus; species Monopterus albus. Next base: position 37,120 of record NW_018128300.1, read on the forward strand.
CAGTGCACTCTTGTAAATGAGGCCCCCGCTAAAACACATGATTTTTAAAATTAGAACTAATGTACTTGCCTGTGTGTTTGTGTGTGTGACTCTTTTGTTGCTTCTTTCAGAGCTCACTTTTGTGCAGCACACCACACGGCTGAACACAAATCATCTCTGTGCTTGTTACATTCCTTAGCACATACTTTATTACAGTATAGGTGATAAATTCAATATATCACCACAGATGTGGAAAATGTAATTCTTTATCCTGTTATCACAGGATGAATTCAGACAGTGGTTTCGAACCAAAGTACATGTGATGTTGGCGCCGGGGAAGAAACCCTTTGACACTCTGGACCTGCAGCTGCCAAATGAACACCACAGCGTCAGCGCTGTACATGAAGAGCATCATGGGAAATGTGCTTATGTGCAGCCTGCTCAGGTGCTTCAGTAGAAAAAACTGTTTCTTCTTTTAAATCAGTTTTCTGCATATGAAGCACACACTGGCTTCTTATACTTGTTCATGAGTAAAAGATCTCTTAGAACAATTGGTTGCTTTTGGAGGCATTTAGAGTTTGGAGCACAGATCAGGAATAGGCTGCTTCTGAGGTGTGCTTATTAAACTCTCTCTCCCTCCCTCTCTCAGATCCACTACTTCACCCACCACAGCACTAAATACTACTGGAATGATGTGATACAGAACTTTGAATTTTATAGGTAAGAGATGAAAAGAAGCAGTACAGTATGTTGCATGTACATGTGCAACTGCACAACCCCAACAGAAATGGATGTGTGCCTTTTCTAGAGGTCTGGAGGATGTGAGGATGAGCTGTACAAGCATCCACTCTGACTACAGCTCTGGGCTTCCTAAAGCACTGCAAGACTACAGGTACATCACACACACACACAGTAAAACAGTTTGTCTCTACATAGTGGGTGTGGAGGAAGTGTCAGGTCATATGACTCAAATGTTAAATATTGTCACACAAATATTGTCAAGGGCAGGCTTTTTGCTTTACTTACTTTATTTTATTTCCTTACTATTTCTCCAGTCAGTGAATAATACAATCATGAATAAACTAGGAACTACTGAATAAAATGTATCACAACACTGGTTCACTGTTTAGCACTGTATAGTATTACTGTTGCTCAGCATATCTCTGGACCTCGGCCATACAGCTCAAACATACTGCGCTACCTACAACACCACATTCTAGCATGTAATTTATATAAGATCTAAAATATTTACACAGCCACTTATGATTTGCTATGCTGTATTTACACCTGCAGCCAACATTAGGCTACACTGGTATTAATTTATGTCATATAGTACCATGTTCTTTTCTAGCTACTCAACAGTGAGTTTGTTTTTCTTAGATGATATACAGTAAGTACAGTATTACACACTGACCAGCCACTTTATTAGGCACACCTGTACAGTTGTATGTATTTCAATGCAACACCTCCGCTTTAACATCTGTGTTTATGAAGCTCAAAATGTTTCAGTTTTTGGTGAAATTGTCATAACTGTATAAATTAATTTATATGTTTATTGTTGAGGTCACAGTTAAAGGTGGTGTTGCACTGGACTACATTATATTCAGAGGTGTTCCTAATATTCTGACACTCTTGTGTGTAGGTGGGGGAGGACAAATATCACCTGGCTAAAGATATCAGATGTTTTCTGCAGCTTGTTTGACCAACTCACTGCAAACTAAAGTAAACATACAGTGAAGCATTTCACATGTTGTTTTTAGAAATAGATTACCAGATACACAATGGTCAAGAAGCACAACACTGTAGGAACATTTCAGTGCCAACAGATGCATGGTATCAAATCGGATCTGATCAAACTAACTAACCTTACAGAATCGAATGATGAATGTTTTAAATTGGCAAATAAAGTCAAATTTGTGTAAAAAGTTGTGTAAAAAATAAAATAGAACAACACCTGCTATTTTCTAAATGTTAAAGATTGTTTGAAACTCTTTGTTTAATAGGAGGTTGTTTTTCGGGGAGAATGAGATCGCTGTAAGAGTGCCCTCTCTCTTCAAACTCCTCATAAAGGAGGTGAGTTTAAAGCTCAGACAACTCTTTTTTTTTTTGTAAACCATCCATCCATCCATCCATCTTCCTCCGCTTATCCGGAACCAGGTCGCGGGGGCAGCAGTCTAAGCAAAGATGCCCAGACTTCCCTCTCCCTAGACACTTCCTCCAGCTTCTCCGGGGGGATACCGAGGCGTTCCCAGGCCAGCTGAGAGATGTAGTCCCTCCAGCGTGTCCTGGGTCTTCCCCGGGGCCTCCTCCTGGTGGGACATACCTGGAACACCTCCCTAGGAAGGTGCCCAGGAGGCATCCGAAACAGATGCCCGAGCCACCTCAGCTGGCTCCTCTCGATGTGGAGGAGCAGCGGTTCTACTCTGAGCTCCTCCCGGGTGACCGAGCTCCTCACCCTATCTCTAAGGGTGCGCCC
>NW_018128300.1:39654-40670 GCF_001952655.1 Monopterus albus
CCGTTACATCGACCCCATTGCGGCAGAAGCTGCACTGATCCGCCTGTCAATCTCCCGTTCCATCCTTCCCTCAATCATGAACAAGACTCCAAGATATTTAAACTCCTCCACTTGAGGCAGGAACTCTCCACCAAGGGAACAAGCCACCCTTTTCCGACTGAGATCCATGTCCTCGGACTTGGAGGTGCTGATTCTCATCCCAGTCGCTTCACACTTGGCTGCAAACCATCCCAGTGCACTCTGAAGGTCCTGGTTTGATGGAGCCAACAGGACGTTCTCCGCAAAAAGCAGAGACGTGATCCTGTGGTTCCCAAACTGGGTTCCCTCCGGCCCCTGGCTGCACCTAGAATACAGGGACCGGACAGCCCTCGATAGAGGGCCCCATAGTCCCGGAGCACTCCCACAGGGCGCCACGAGGAACATGGTCGAATGCCTTCTCCAAATCCACAAAACACATGTGGACTGGTTAGGCAAACTCCCATGAGCCCTCCACCACCCTGAAGAGCTGGTCCAGTGTTCTGTGGCTAGGACGAAAACTGCATTGTTCCTCCTGAATCCGAGGTTCGACTATCGGTCGAATTCTCCTCTCCAGTACCCTGGCATAGACTTTCCCGGGGAGGCTGAGAAGGGTGATCCCCCTGTAGTTAGAGCACACCCTTCGGTCCCACTTCATGAAAACAGCGACCACCACCCCAGTCTGCCAATCCAGAGGCACTGTCCCTAACCGCCACATGTTGTTGCAGAGGCATGTCAGCCAAGACAGCCCCACAACATCCAGACACTTAAGGTACTCAGGGCAAATCTCATCCACCCCCAGTGCCTTGCCACTGAGAAGCTTGGGTGATGGATGAGTTCGCCTCCGAGCCCCTGGCCTCTGCTTCCTCATTGGAAGACGTGATGCTGGTGTTGAGAAGATCCTCGAAGTATTCCTTCCACTGTCAGACAATATCCCCAGTTAAGGTCAACAGCTGCCCAACTCCACTGTAAACAGTTTCGGCAGGGCACCGCGTCCCCTT
>NW_018128300.1:40885-103513 GCF_001952655.1 Monopterus albus
TGCGTTCCTTCCAATCATGCCCTTCCAGGTGTCACTGTCGCTGCCCACGTGAGCGTTGAAGTCCCCCAGTAGAACAACAGAGTCCCCAGTCAGAGCGTTTTCCAGCACCTTCCCAGAGACTCCAAGAAGGCCGGGTACTCCACACTGCCATTTGGCCCGTAGGCACAAACGACAGTGAGAGACCTATCCCCAAACCGAAGGTGCAGGGAAACGACCCTCTCATTCACTGGGGTGAACTCCAACACATGGCGGCTAAGGTGGGGGGCTATGAGCAAGCCCACACCAGCACATCGCCTCTCACCGTGGGCAACTCCAGAGTAGTAGAGAGTCCAACCTCTCTCAAGGAGTAAGGTTCCAGAGCCCAAGCTGTGCATGGAGGCGAGCCTGACTATCTCTAGCCGGTACCTCATAAACTCGGACTCCTTCCCCACCAGCAAGGTGACATTCCATGTCCCCAGGGCTAATCTCCGTGTCCAGAGAGCAGGTTGTCGGGGCCCTTGCCTTCAACTGCTGCCCATTCCAATGTGCACCAGCCCCTTACAGATCCTCCTGCAGGTGGTGGGCCGACGGGAGGACGTCCCCACGTCGCTCGTTCAGGCTAAGCCTGGCCGGGCCCTGTGAGGGGAGGCCTGGCCACCAGGCGCTCGCATTCAAGCCCCAACCCCGGGCCTGGCTCCAGGGTGGGGCCCTGGCTGCGCCATGCAGGGCAACGTCACGGTCCTTGATTTTGATCTATTCATAAAGGGCTTTTTTTTAAAACTAGTAACAATATCATCAATGCTTGCTCTATTTCTTTCTCTGACAGGTCTTGAATCCTTTCTACATCTTCCAGCTCTTCAGCGTTATCCTGTGGAGCATAGAGGGCTACTACTACTACGCTGCAACCATAGTATTAATGTCTGTCATTTCAATAGCTGCCTCGCTGTATACGATTAAAAAGGTGAGTCATTGGAAGATTGTAGAGTGAGCTGATATGCAGCTGATGTAAAGAAAGTACAGTAATGATCTTTACAGAAAAGTCTGTTCACAACATCTTGTCCATTTCTGTGTGTACAGAAGTATTTTCTCATTTTATCTACGAATCTGTGGCGTTCTCATTTCAGCAATATGTGAAGCTACATGACATGGTCGCAACTCACAGTGTGGTCCGTGTTTCAGTGTGCAGAGGAAATAAAAGTATGTTTTCCTTCTTGGTTATAAAATAGATCTGCGTGTTGGTGAAGGTAGGAGTGCTGTTTGATCAATCCTGCATGACTGGTGTTTTCTAAAATGTGTTGTGTAATGTGTAATGTTTTAAGGCTGTTACTAAGCCACCCCCCCTTATCTTCCTGTCCAGTAATACATGAATTATTGATCTCCAATGGTGTCCTCATGATTGCCCACAGAGAGCTGATATCATCTTCAGTTTCTTCTTTCTCACCGTTGATCTCAGATATCGAAGAGGCCTTGTCGACAGAGCTTGTGCCCGGTGATGTCATCATTATTCCAGCGAATGGAATGATCATGTCCTGTGACGCCGTACTCCTCAGCGGAACCTGCATTGTAAATGAAAGCATGCTGACAGGTGGTGTTTTTATTTGGCCGCCACCTGCTTCTGTATATTGTACTTTTTACTGCACTGCATTTATGTGACAGGTGGAGTTATTTTTCAGATTAAAATCTTACATTAAAATATATAGATGCGCTTTTACAATACAATACAGTATATTGTCAAAGTTTAAACCTGTGGTTGCCATCCTTTTATGGCTTGTGTCGAGTTGTCTCCTTGTCACACTTGTGTCGAGTTGTCTCCTTGTCACATGTCAGATTTCTCAGTTGCTTGTAGTTTCATTTCCTTTCTAAACTTGGTTTAAACTAAACAGTTTGAGACCCAAGGAGGTCAAAGTAGAACTTTGTTATATATTGGCTCACCAAATAAGTGCAGTACTATAGTAGTAGTATTGTTTTTTGCAATATTGTATGTTGGTATATCTTTTAAAACGGTATCTTAAGACTTAAAAACTATGAATTGCGACTGATTTTTGGTCAAAAAGCTGTATTTTTATACATGGCCTTCATGTATGCAGCTCAGCTAGTGATGTGTTCTTTTTAATTGGATGTCTGTGGATCTGCAGGAGAGAGTGTGCCTGTCACCAAGACCAGTCTACCCAGTTCAGGTGAAGAGGCAGCCAGTAGCTACAATACAGAGGAGCACAAGAGATACACCCTTTTCTGTGGCACCCATGTTATCCAGACCCGCTTCTATACTGGTGAACTGGTGACAGCTGTTGTGGTCAGAACAGGTGGGAAAGAGGAAAAACAGAGTTGCAGTAACTTCTTATGGCCTTGGTGATGAAAACCTTCTGTTGCATAAACAAACTGGTGGTGGATTCCCTTCAGTTTACCTTGTGTATAAAGTTAGCTTGTTCATACTGCTGCACACATCCACACACTAACTAAGATATGGCACAATAAATGACCAAATCTAATGAACAAATGTGTGATTTAATCATCTGTCATTACTGGTGTGTTCCCACAGGCTTCAGTACAGAGAAAGGCCAGCTCGTGCGCTCCATCCTCTACCCTAAACCCACAGACTTCAAGCTGTACCGGGATGCCTACATGTTCCTGCTGTGTCTGGTGGGGGTGGCAGGGATTGGCTTCATCTACACCATCGTCCTCAGTATCATGAACAAGGTATCACTGCTCTAGCAGAGGAGATGTAAATGTCTAAATGTGCTAAATTTTAGTCAGTGATCTCAATCTCATCCAGGTTCCAGCAAGAACCATCATCGTTGAATCGCTGGACATTTTCACCATCACCGTGCCCCCAGCCTTACCGGCAGCCATGACAGCTGGTATTATGTACGCTCAGCGGCGCCTGAAGCGGGTCGGCATCTTTTGCATCAGTCCCCAAAGGATCAATGTGTGCGGTCAGCTTAACCTGGTCTGTTTTGACAAGGTAGCTTCAACTGCAGTTGTCATTTCTTCCAGTGTGATTTTGTTTTCTTGTTAAGAATTCAGTAAAAATTTAACAAGCATGTCAGGATTGTGTCTAGGAACCATGCTTAACTTTCACTGCTCAGAATGCATTAAGATTAGTTTTGAAGCATCCAAATCCACCTTCAGTCCAAGCGCAATGTCTCATGACAAACTGACTTCATGGTTTTCTGACCTTCAAGATCATAAATTAAACTGAATCATGATGTCTGGAGGGCAGTGCTGCATTTATTGTCTGTTAATGCTCTGGTATTGGATCTCTTGGAAAGCATCCTATACAATCTATAGTCAGAGGAAGCTGTTTCTATCCGCACAGTATGTTTTAAGAAGCTTAGTCGTTTTATTTTTTAGGTTATAGTCATGAACTTTTCAGTATGTTGCTACATTAACAGGTTAGAATGGAAGCCTCTTGCTTGCTGGTTTAGTGAAATGTGCCTAAACCTGGTAGAGCATTCCTAGGGAAGCCCAGTATTCATGTTCAATGGTGTTTTCACTGGGCCTCACAGTGAGTTTCAGCCTGTGCCCTCATAAATCCGCTGGGCCCCATGACAGGCAACACCATTCTGTCCACACTGTATTTGCTTAGGCTAAGCTGCTGTGACTGGCTGCACTGGCTTCAGAGGCACTTTCGTCTGTCTGTCACCGCCCTGCACACCAATACATGCATTATTCCTACTTTTATAGTAGTTACAAGTTATATCAGAAAACAGATTTAGGTAAGAGGTTAAGAATGTTCATTAAATGCATTTAGTGTAATATAAAGTAGGACTCAATGCATGTCCGTCCCAAAGTTTTGGGCTGTTGAGACTGATTTCCCGCTCTCAGACAGGATTCATGCAGCAGCTTCCTGAGCATTGATATATGTTTATGTTTTTCCTTCAGACTGGTACTCTGACTGAGGATGGTTTGGACCTGTGGGGTATTCAGAGGGCAGAAGATGGCATGTAAGAGAGAGCCTCTTGTATTTGCAAACAAATCTGTGTCAGTTTCCTGAGAGTAACCACAAAAATGTTGTGCTTTAAAAGCCTGGAGAGATGTGATGACAGCAATTGGAACAAATGTAGAAAAACAAATGTTTGGATTCTTTAAACTGTGACAGTTTTTTTGCATTCTGTCTTCATGGAAATGTGACATTTCTGTATGATATTGCATAACACTATGTTCTGTGGATGTTTATGTTTTTCACTCTCTCTCTGGAAAAAGGATTCTTGTCTGTCAGAATATTTTTGTAGTGATTTCACATGATGTCCTTAGTAAGCACAAGAGCACTTGTAAGACTTTGTTTTACAACATCATACTTAATGTATATGTGGTTTGCTCCTGTCATAACCACAGTCCGATTGTTGAGTCAGATCCTCGCTCTCCATTACAGCTTTTTTCCACCAGAGCCCAACGCAGCTAAAGAAAGTCTGGTGAACTCCACATTTGTGGCCTGCATGACAACCTGCCACTCACTGACCAAGATCGAGGGCAAACTCTCCGGCGACCCTTTAGACCTTAAGATGTTCAGGGCTACAGGCTGGGTAAGGAGACAGCGATCAGTGTTTACACCCAGCATGCTAAGTCACAGGCGCCACAGCTAGCATGGGTACCAGTGTGTACATGAATTATACAGCACCACGTGCTTTGCTTTGGCAGAGCAAGTTGGCTGAACCTGTTAAAGTCTGGTGCCATGGATACTCCAGGGCGAACAGTAGAAAATTCCTCTTCCTTTCAAGAGGATGTCGGGACTACAGTTGATTTTTGTTCACACCAGGCTTGACGTGATTGAATCTATAAGCTCAAGGAGTTATTGAGATATTATTATGCAATGTTATTTTTGTTTAGATCCTAGAGGAGCCCACAGAAGAGGAAACTGCACTCCACGATCTCATAATGCCCACAGTTGTGCGACCTCCACAGCACGCCGTCCCCACAGCAAATCAAAACAGTGAAATAACTCAGAACACGGTATAGTTCCATCAGTTTGGTCATGGCTAAAAAGAAATATATTCCTGATTTCTTGCCTGATCTCAGAATTATATGATTCAATCCTTTTTTTACAGGAGCTGCCTGAATTATCAGTAAGTTGGCCTTTTTTATGAAACGTTTTAAAGAAAATAGTTTCACATTTTGAGAAATACAATTTTTCAGTTTCTTGCTGAGAAATGAGAAGTTAGCTTAACTTAGCATAAAGACTGGAAACAGGTGACCAGCTGGCTCTGGCCAAAGATAGCTATATTAGCTGGTTGGTGAGTTTATTGTTTACCAGAGTAGCCTTTATACCAAGCTAAGCTAATCAGCTCCATTCTGTGTTTTTATATTTAGTCTTTAAGAGCAGTGTCTGTCTTCTTCTCAGCAAGAAAAGAATTAAAAAGGCATATTTTCCAAAATGTCAAACAGTTCTTTTAAATTCTGAAAACCTAGATTTGACGATTTTGTTCATAATTACCATGTACATGTGCAACATGTGACCTTTGCTCATCAGTCCTGTGAGATTGGTATCATGCGTCAGTTCCCTTTCTCCTCGGCGCTGCAGAGGATGAGCGTGGTGGTCAGGAGGTTGGGAGGAAAATACATGGAGGCCTACTTGAAAGGAGCACCAGAGATTGTGGCCAGCCTCTGTAAACAGCACACAGGTCAGAAACCTATCCTGCATGCCTAAGGTTGGGATGGATACAAAGGACAATAAAATAAAAAGATCCTTCAGTATCTTTGTTCTCGTCCTTGTTAAACAAATATCATCTAAAGAACTAGACTGATTTGGGTCTGTCCTTGTCTACAGTCCCACAGACTTTTACAGAGACTCTGGAGACCTACACCAGGAAAGGCTTTAGGGTCATTGCCTTGGCACATCGACAACTGGAGTCCAAACTTTCCTGGCACAAAGTCCAGAGCCTCAGCAGGTACACCTGCATCCAAAGATAACACTGTCCACAGTACATTTGGCTGCTGATGGGGAGTGTACTGAAACATCCCACTCTAAATTCTGTAACTGTTAAAAATTAACATTACTAATGAAACCTATGGACATTTTGATGTTGGCAGACTTAGTTCTGATAACTGGACAAACAGATCAAATGATGTCATCTCCCAGTATCTGCCACAGTGGAGTAGAAAATGTTCCTGTTATCTAAAACATGAGCAAATGCCAGGACTCTCAGTCCCAAACTACATACTATTTGCTTGACTCACTGTTTTGCATCCACAGCAACATGCAGGGAGAAACCCGCCACAGAAAAGGCATTAAAAACATCCGTTTTTCACAAACAGTAGCATCGACCTACAAGCACCATTTACAGAAAAGTATGGGCATTTTCCAAAATGCAATAAAAACTAAAATCTGTGATTTGTTAATTCACTTTAACTTTTATTTAACTGACAAAAGTACAAAGGAAAGGTTTTCAATGTTTTCTCTGACCAACTTAATTGCTTAAGACTCAAAAGGTTGTAGAATATTTCAGTAACACCGTTCTGGAAGGTTCCAAAGTTAGCAGGTCAGTTAGTAACAGGTGAGAGTATCATGACTGGGTATAAAAAGAGCATTGACCCAAAGGCTCAACCTTCACAGTCAAGGATGGGTCATTGCTCACCACTTTGTGTCAAACGACATGAGAGAATTGTAAATCAAGAATCAATCAAGAATATTTTTCAAGGCAAACTTGCAAACAATTCAGGTCTTTCACCATCTACAGTACATAATACTGTGAAAAGATTCAGGGACTCTGGGGAAATCTCACGGTGTAAAGGCCAAGGGTGAAAACCACTGTTGAATGTGCGTTACCTTAGAGTCCTTAGGAGGCACTGCATGAGAAACTGTCAGCCTACCATGATGAATACAGCCACATGGGCTCGGGAGTGTTTTGGAAAGTACTCAAATTCTATCACAAGTTCTGAATTTGTTTATATTTACAAAATGCAATTAAGTTGGTCAGTGAAAACAATCCAGGCCTTTTCTTTATACTTTTGTCAGTGAAATAAAGGTTCAAGCAAATGAACAAATCACAGATTTTAGCTTGTAATTGCATTTTGGAGAATGTCCTAACATTTCTGGAAACCGGGTTCATATCATAATGCAACACAGCCACAGAATAAGGTTTGAGTGTTAATTAGAGTGACATGACTTGCCAGCAATCATAGACATTAGTATTAATGATTTAGTTGGCTATTTAGCAAGACTTCCAAGCCCACATGACTACTGGATGAGAAGCAATGTCCTGCCTGTTCCTGAATGGCTGTTGTCATTCTGATAAATATAGAAAGTCATTAAGTAAAGCAGATGTGAATGAGGATGGTAGCACAAAACCAGAATGCCAACGAAGAGAATGAAAACTCTTCAGTGTGCTGCAATAAAATGAGTTAGGTTCTTTGTTGTGGGTTCCCTTCACTGATCCCCTGACATCTGAATCTATACAGTGACTTCATACAAGTATTAGTGACAAATAAATGTTGCTTTATTTTTAAAATGGATGATATGTTGCTTTTAGGGACCTAATAGAGACCAACATGGAGTTCCTTGGTTTGATCATCATGCAGAACAAAATAAAAGATGAGACGGCAGGGGTTTTACATCAGTTACGACAAGCTAATATCCGCACTTTGATGGTTACAGGTAACCCAGCTTAGTGAATTTAGTCATTTATTTGTGGCTGAAATGATGTTTTTGTATCAGCACATCCTCATTTTGCTTCTTTCTCCTGTGTCATCTGTTAGGTGACAACATGTTGACAGCCATATCGGTAGCTCGAGACTGCGGGATGGTGCCTGCACATGAGAAGGTCATTATAGCAGATGCTGTGCCTCCTAAAGATGCCCACCCTGCTAGTATCACGTGGCATTACACAGAAAACATTACTCAGACTGCCAAGGACAGTCAGGTGAGTCAAAGGCCCAGTCCCAATTCACCCCTTGCCCCTACCACTTTGCCCTGCCTGTCCGTTCACATGTAGTGGTACAGTAGGGGTGTCCTGATTGTCCTTAGGATGGAGGGGTAGGGTGAAGTGGTTGAGCTACACGGCCCTTCAGACAGAGGGTTTTCAGAAGCGGACTCAAAACCAAGTGTTATGAGGCTAACTACAACAAAATTTATGTGCAGTCAGTGCGGCACACCTCAAACAAATCCACCAGTATTCTCTGGTGTCAAAAACATGTTCCTATCCTTCCATTTCTATTTGCTATTGACAAACACTAACTCATACTTAAAGGGCAAAAGAAATCACCACAGCAGAAGACAGCAACAACAACTCGTTGAATCTGTTTAGTTGACCATCATCATCAACTACCGATGAGGCATAGAGGTCTTGAAGGGTTGTCCCATTTCATAGGGGAAGATTTCAACCACTGCTCCTTATAACTCCGTTTTGAGGGTTGACTCAAAAATGAGGGGGTAGGGGTAAAAAAATAAGAAATGGGATTGGGCCAAAGTCTCAGTCCTACTGATTTAATGAATAAAACAGTAAGGGATAATTATGATAGTGTGTGATCGGCTTCCCTGACACTTGATCTGGTGCTCTCATGACTGATTAAGACAGTTCTTTATTTGGCTGCTCTACTGTTTGCTTTAACAAGTGTCAGACGCATATTCAAGTATCTTTTCTCTTCCCAGTTTAAGCAAAATTGTTCTTAAATATCTGAACAAACAAAAAAGAAATACACACAGCAGAGTTTGGAAAAAACACTCAAACAAGCTTTGTGTAAGAGTCTCTCAGTGGATTTAAACATCTACAGTGCCTCTAAAAAGTATTCACCCCCTGGGATGTTTTACCTTTTTGTTGATTTTATAAATCAATCATGGTCAATATAATTACGCTTTTTTTTATCCTGTTTTTTGGTGAAATCTATGTGTTACTGGTTAGGTCCTTGCTGTGGTTGCTGTTTTACCCTTATCTCTTTTATTGACCCATTTTTATTGGGTTTAAATGTATCCACTGTTGGCACAATGTTTGTCCTTATTTTTTATCTACAGGTCATTGGACCACCCTATGCAAAGGATGAATGAATGAAAGATAAATGGTATGATTCAGTTTTCTGGTGTTCTGACTCATCCCCTCTCCTCCAGACTGTGGAGATCGACCTGGGCAAAGGGATATATGAGAAGCAGCAGACTCCACAGGAACAAAACTATCACTTCGCTGTCAGTGGCCGAGCCTTCAGTGTCATCACCGAGCACTTCCCTCAACTTGTCCAGAAGGTACAAGCCTGTCTTTGGCACATAAACATCTACATACTCAGACAAAGATTCTTAAACATTAGGGGAAGCAGATAAATAGTCGTAGCTCCTGGTGGTTTCTGTCTTGCTGCTCTTCTGGCTTCATGCTGACTGGATGCCGTGGTAATCCTCTTTCTCTCCACATGGGGCTGCTGCAGCTCATGCTGAGATCCACTGTGTTTGCCCGCATGTCTCCAGACCAGAAGACTCAGCTGGTGGAAGTGCTGCAGAGCATAGAGTGAGTCTCTTGTTGATTTTGTGGCTTAGTTTTTATTGTCTGTTTATTTCAATTAGTTGGAGACCTTGCGATTTTAGAGCATCATCATCATCAGTGGCAAATATTTACCTTTATCCAACTGTGTTTACTTTCCAGTTACATTGTTGGGATGTGTGGTGATGGTGCTAATGACTGTGGTGTAAGTATGAATTGGATTCATTTAGATGCACACATCATAACCAGGGTATAAATTTCTTGATGGCTATATGGCCATGGCCGTCATCGCCCCTTGCATTTGTTTGTGAAGCCCTCTACAGTTGCCAGAGCAGAAGACCCAGCTGGTGGAAGTGCTGCAGAGCATAGAGTGGCCGGTGTGCTCTCATCAGATCTGATCTGACAGATTATAGTGTATATTGGTGGTCTAGATGAGAAAAAAAAAACTGTAAAATGTCCCTTTAGAGCATTTTCACAAACAGAGTAAAGATTTTACAAGTCAGACTGTGTTTGAAAGAGTCTTTATACTGTCGTTGATAATTGAGTCGACATTAAAAGGTGCAAAACCTGAGAAAACATCTCAGTATTGTAATATATGTTTCCCTTAAATTTCCCCTTAACTTCCCTATTGGAGGCCCAGACCCGGATTAAACCTTCACTGTCACGTGTTGTGATTTTGTTATTTTTAGCTGCTTAACAAGATATTTAATGTGCATTGTAACATTAACTTTTATGTAAAAGCAGAAGTTACATTGTAAAATTAAGGAATTTGTGTAAAGGTGACTTGTATTGTAATTTAAAAAAAAAAAGCAAAAGGCTTAATAGGCAGCCATTATAAATGTATTAAAAATGTATTTAGTTTTTAGTGCTGGTACTTTTGATCATCATGATGCCAGAAGATTAAAGCTTTTGCACCCCTAATGCCACCTTTGTAGAGCAGCTTATAGTGTCTGTGCAGAAAAATGGATACAACAATTAAGGCTTTTACATAGACTAAATTATGTGAATGGTACATGTAAGCCTTCTCTATATATTGTTGGGCAATTAAAATGCTAACAAATGACTGTTTTTATACGTTTATTAAGCATAATGTGTTGAATGTCAAACTTTCAAAGTAACTAGTATCTATAGTGGAGTGAAATATTCTCACACAATCAAGTAGCTCAGTTAAAACTCAGTATTTCACCTCTTGTTATTTCTATTTTCATGTGATTCATACTGATGTTATCCATCTGTCCCAGGCTCTGAAGAAAGCTCACAGTGGGATTTCTCTGTCAGAGCTGGAGGCTTCTGTTGCTTCACCCTTCACTTCCTCCACCTCAAACATCTCCTGTGTCCCCAACCTCATCAGGTACAACGCCCCACTGTGCTCCTGAGGGTCTTCCATGAATTTCAGGAATATCAGCCAGAAGAGACAACACATTGCAGAAATTTACCAAAATGTGCAAACCTCTCCAGACCAGTTCTAGCTGGACCCACGTGGGTGTAATAAGGCCGTCATCTCTCACCGTTCATCATGATAAACCACACCGTTATATACACTCATAACTAATTCATAGGGTTGACTGAAATAAATTACAACAGGAATGAATGATGCATTTTCAGTTTTTCTTGTAGCATTTGTTGCAAACTGAACTGTTTTATGAGCTTTCTGATCATCTCTGACCTTCTCACCTTCCACAGGGAGGGTCGGGCTGCCCTCATCACGTCCTTCTGCGTATTCAAGTTTATGGCGCTCTACAGCATCATCCAGTACCTGAGTGTCACCTTGCTCTACTCGGTAAACACAGTTCTGTTTCTCATTCTTACACTTTGTTCCAAATTGTATTATTTGAGTCGCATTGATTTAAACAGGGTAAAAATCAATTACATGGAGTTTTGGGTTAAATAAAAGTCTGTTCAAATTGCTGTTTAAGCTACACGTTTTATTAGCTTGCCAGTGCGTTAAAACCCTGATATTTACAAGTAGAAGCCAGCGTCGGGTTTAAAAAGATATGGGGGTTCATACTCCACTGGCTGTGAAACAAAGGCAGTGACCACAGAGTGGCACATTGTTTTGTTCCTAGGGAAAGTGTCGGTAAAGTAGTTGGACTGTGACATAATGTGGTTGCATTAATCTGCACTGCAGCTGAAGTGTGACTGTTACTTATACAGAGGTTCTAGGTCCATTCATCCGCTGCTGTGCGATTGTTTATTTGTCATCACCTTTTTTGATACTGTAGATTCTCAGCAACTTGGGAGATTTCCAGTTTCTCTTCATTGACATGGCCATCATTCTCGTCATTGTCTTTACAAGTGAGTAGCATGAAGCTCTGTTTGACTTTGAGGGATGGGGTGGGTGAAAGGCGAAAGCAGTTATGTATGACAGTGACCTCTGGAAAGCAGCTCAGTGATGGTGCTTGTTTTCTGGTCTTCAGTGAGTCTGAACCCAGCGTGGAAGGAGCTGGTGTGTCGTCGTCCACCGTCCGGTCTGATCTCAGGCCCGCTCCTCTGCTCAGTTCTGACCCAGATCCTCATCTGTATGCTCTTTCAGGTCCTAGCCTTCCTTTTAGTGCAACAGCAAAGCTGGTATGAGATATGGACACCTCAGTCAAAGTGAGTGACATGTTGGAAATGAAGTGCTTCAGTGTCCTGCCCTGTTCTGCTTTGTTGCTGCCGCCTCTGTACATTCCTTCTTACTTGATATTAAACCAATGGTTGAACATGATGAAGTGAATCCTCTGTCTTGGTCCTTATCTTGTATGAAGGCACAAAGTTGTATAAATTGTCTTAGGTTTTTCTCCTGCCTTTCTACAGCCTTTTTTAAAATAAATTTTAGACACAAAATAATAACTGTCCATCACACATCATACACAATGTAAGCTGGTCAGTAAAGGTCTGAAAACAGTGACACTGTACATTTGCTTTTGGTTTATTTTTTCTGGTTCTTATGAATGCACAGCTTTTCAGAGGTTTAGCTGTCTGTACTGATTCCTCTGTCCTGTCTTCTCCTGCAGTGCCTGCAATGTTTCCGCTCTCTCTTCCGGCCTGAATGTAACAGCCCCTCGTGACCCCAAAAATATCAGGAACTATGAAAACACCACCGTCTTTTACGTCTCCTGCTTCCAGTACTTGGCCGTGGCCGTCGTCTTCTCAAAGGGAAAGCCCTTCAGACAGCCAAGCTACAAGAACTGTAAGGCTTGTTTTGTATTGTCGAAGAGCTGCTTTTCTCAGCGAGCTTAGTGTCAGTGCAGAATGGATTTGAATTTGCCAGCCACATTCTGAAGTGTGGTATTTTATATATCACTGAAATGGTTTTTAAGTTTTACATTTTTAAGGTATATATTTCTTTTAAAATGATTTTTAAAAAGTCAGTTCAGTTCCTATGGACTTTTAGCTACAATTTTAATGTTTTCCAAATTATAGTTAATTTACCTGAATGATCAGATCCTTGTCTAAATAGAGTTTTCATGCGTCCATACCAGCCACAGCCAGGGGCATCATGTTTTTGGGTTGTTTCCGTCCCATAATCGTGAACGCCACAGCTCAGGAACTCCTGCTCAAAGATGAACTGATTAGTTTTTGGTGGTCAGAGATCAAAGGTCAAGCTTACTGTTTCCTCATGTCTGTCCCGTTCCTGTGAACTTGACTTTTGAGCAGAAAAAAACTGCAAGGCAGTAATTCTGATTATCACTTCAATGTGAGTGTAGTGCACACATTTACACTTACTCGTGGTGCTAATACAGTCCCATATATGTGTGGATGCTGTTCTTGTTGAAAACAACTCTATAATGTTGTTGGACCAAATTTCTATATGTTTATTTCCTAAGGGCTCTTCATGCTGTCCTGTACCAGCCTGTATACGTTTCTCCTCTTCATCATGCTGCACCCCGTTCCTGCCATCGACAACTTCCTGGATGTAAACTGCATTTTAATTTTGTTTGAAGTTGATGGAAACTGTGTGTTTTTGTATTCACTGCTCATCCTACTCCCCTCAGATCGTGTGTATTCCTCAAGACTGGCGCATTATGCTGGTCATCATTGTCACAGTGAATGTGGCTGTGTCCTTCCTGCTGGAGGTAAGCTTTAGAGATGTCATACCGTACCAGCTCTCTGTGACTGAGCATTCTTCATTTAAAACTGTGATTTGCATTGATTTCTTCCCCGGCTGAATCGGTGCTTATTAGTACATCATCGCCTGATGAGCTAAATCATTGAATCATTTTATTAGGTCTTAGTGTTTTCTGTCCTGTGCTTTTTGTGGCTGTAACACAATCTTCATCCTCCCTGTCACGTCTGATCGGCTGATTCTCAAGTTCCCACTGAAATCTCCCGTAGATTGTGATCTTTGACATCATGCTGTGGAGACTGGTTGTCAGAGGCAATCAGGGGTTAAATCACCCCACAGAGTCCTCCTCTGCTGACACACCTCAGGTTGGGAAGCTTTTGAGTACACTTTGTTTTGTCTTTTCTCAGAGTGTCAGTACTAGTGGTGCCTTTCCTTTATCTCTTAGCTCTGATTCTCTTGCTTTCATGAATCTTTTCCTTTGTTGATCTGTTTCACATGTTACAGGGTTTTCCCTACCACAAAAACACTTAGGTGCAGCACCTAAGTGTTTTTGCGGCGCGCCTAAGCCAAATGAATGTAAAAAGGCGACATATTGGAACGAATGTAAAAACCATGGTGAGTTATATGTGCTGAAAAATAAGAGGGGACTTGATTTCAAAATGACACGGCAACAGGAATGACCTTCAATCATCAGTGTTTGGACGAACGATTGTGTGACTGGCAGCATTGCCAAACTAATCAAAGAGCTGACAGGATGTTTCTCTGTACCATCAACTCAGATAGTTATAGCCATCAATAAGGTCAGCCTTCGCAAAGAGTAATTGAATCGGGCTATAACTTTTTGTTAAGGAGTAATTCTTGTGAATGGTAACAATAGAGATAGCAGGATGTAGCCTGTTTTACTAATAAATAAATTGCTAACAGAGCTAACACATACTGAACTACGTAGCTAAGTGAGGTTGGTCAAGGAAGCTAGTTAGTTGATATTCAGTTTTCTTACAACTATGTTAGAATTTCCTTCTAATAATTTCAAACTCACACCAAGCCGTCTGAAAATCTAGGGAAAACCCTGTGTTAAAATCCTGTAAGAATATACTGTGACAAAAGTGATACTCTAGGTTATCTAGAGGAAATGTTTTTCTTACATATACATTATTTAACAGTTTTCAGCTGACAGTGTCACTAGTGTTGCAAAAACTGTTTATTATGAAACACTTGTCATGCATGAAAAAAATTAATCTGTTGAATGTAGAAATAGCTGCATTGTTGTAACTTAGAACTCTGTTTTCTTAAAGGTCAGATTCTAAACAGTAAAAATTAAAGTATGTCACTGTTTGCAGTATAAACAAATTTACATGTGTGTTCTGGTCACATAACCACAGAAATCTGATTCTGAGGATGCTCACTCATTTATTTAGCAGAGATAATGTATAAATAGCTTAAACACAGGCTCATTAATTTGTGTTTTATGTCTGATGTTTCTACTTCGTGTTCTCAGGAAGCCATTGATCGCTGGGGCTCGCTTTTCCTCTCCCGGTTGTTGTGTCGGAGAAACAAGCCCCCAAAGATGTGCTACATGCACCTGGCTCTGAAGCTGCAGGATGACACCAACTGGCCCCCGAAACCTTTCACTGTCACCTATGCCAGTGATCCACAGTCCCACATCTCCACTACCCTCTGACACCAATATAACCAACAAGCAAACTACTGCACAGACTAAAACTAAAACCCAACAAGCCTGCATGCTGAGTTGGCTGGAGATGATGTTTGCGAGATGTGGATACTGCTGGACACCAGTGACCAATCCAGGAGTTTCATGAAAGCAAAGCCTTAAAGTGCAACAACTGACACTGTAAGCTGCTCATACATAAAGTTTTCTTTCATTTTGATTCACCTCATCAAAATAGGCACTTGGATTTTAGCCGCACTGTTGCGTTATGCTACTGAAACTTGAGCCAATGGCCTCTGTTAAAGGAATAGTTAAAGGTTTTGTCCTTTACTGCTGCTGGAACACTGGAATTTCCCCACTGTGGGATCAATAAAGTTCTACCTACCTACCAACAATTATTCACATTACCACCCTCATGTCTGTATGTTATATATGAAGTTTCGGCCAGCAGCTGCTAATTTTAAGCTAGTTTGTCATTTTTATCCTGCATTTTCAAAGTTTATATCTTCTGAGCAATTTGGCGCTACAGCTGTCACCATCCTTATTGTGTGTCACCATGATTATAGGTGGTGTTCTCATCTGTCATGAGGTTTGTGGAAACGACCACTTATTTATATTCACACAGTGCCCATAGGGTAAATCCCAGTTCTCTTATTTTATCATTCATTAACTGAATCTGAAGTTGTTCTGGTCCACCATCTTGAAGGACATCCCAAAGCTCTGGTTTCTCTTCTGAGGAGTGAGGCAACTACCTGCAGGGGATATGACTGAGGATACATGACTGCATGCTTCATGGAAGTCCTTTATAAACTGACATGTTCTTTATTGTAAATCAGTTATTGTTTCTTTGCTGAAGATGAAGTATCAGAGGACAGGATGTCTCATGTCTGTAGAAACGTGTTTCCTCAAATCCTTGCATTTTCTCCTTGCATCTTTCCCTCATACTTTGTGTGGTCAGGACTGAGACACAAGTAAGGGAAATATGGATGCAATTAAGAGAATTGGGATTAACTCCATAGGTTAGGTATAAGGTATAAAGGCTAGGGAATCTTAATTACCTTAATTTATTAGTCGTCAATCCCCTTTTGACCCGGAAGTCGTTCTGGTATGCCACGAAGAAGGATGTCCCAAAGCTCTCATTTCTGCTCTGAAGAACAAGGAAGCTGCCTGAAGGAGCTTCCATCCATCCATCCATTTTCTAAACTGCTTAGTCCCAATCGGGGTCACGGGGGGCTGGAGCCAATCCCAGCCAGCTGCGGGCGAAAGGCGGGGTACACCCTGGACAGGTCGCCAGCCCATCGCAGGGCCAACACACAGACGAACAACCACTCACACACACAAGCACTCCTACGGGCAATTTAGAGACACCAATCAACCTATGCTGCAGGTCTTTGGACTGTGGGAGGAAGCCGAAGCACCCGGAGAGAACCCACGCAAGCATGGGGAGAACATGCAAACTCCGCACAGAAAGGCCCCAGGTTGGCCGGGGCTCGAACCCAGAACCTGCTTGCTGTGAGGCAACAGCGCTAACCACCGCGCCTGAAGGAGCTTTAACGAGGATATATGAGTGTATCCTTCACGGAAGTCTGTTGTGAAGTGAAATGCCCCTTTATCGGAAATCAGTTTGTAATTAGACTCTTCACACGAAGGATTGAAGAAAGGGCATCTCACGTCAGTCAAAACATGTTTCCTCGTTCCGCTCTCCTTGCAGTTTCTCCTTGCTTCTTATGTGGGTGGACTAAAATGCAAGGAAAAGATACAAATGAGGGAAACGTGGGTGCAGAAGTTGGATTCACCCATGTTTCACTCACTTGCTCCCAGTTTTATTCATCAGGAGCTAGTTTGTGATTCCACAGATGTGACAGGTCATTTAATAAGACTGAGGATTAAGATGGTAATTAATTCACATCAGTTTATTTCTTTCACATTAGAATTTCACAGACAAAAAATATAAAACATTTCATCATAGTTCTTTATCAAATGTTACTTTTTATTTGGTCTTGTTTTTCATCCCAAAAAAAAGAGGTCAACGCACTTTTTAAAAAAAATCATATTTCTTCCTGACAGAATTAACACTGCTGTGACTAGACTCCAGGCTTTGTGTGATGCTAAGCTAACAGGCCTGAAGGGAGGCCCTGGGACAAGGAAAGCAGCAAGCAACTATAGATTCATATTTAGCATTCAGGCAAAGTGGTATAATGTTTGTATCTAACTAACACTCAGGAAATATTTTCCAGAATGTCGAGCTATTCCTTTAAGGTGAGTGGACATCTCAATCACGCGACTGTCATTCAGTTGACTGCCTATGAAACGGACCTTCACTGGACGTTGAATAAGTTATATGAGTGTCATACGAGTGTCATACAAGTCTTTTCATTGTTTGGAACAGTTTTTACTGTCTGGCCAAATAGAGTACTTGAAATATGTGAAGAGCTGTGGCATATTTCGTTGCCAGTCTGGGACAGAAGAAAGAATCAGATATGTTGCACAGCGACAGTGTTCAGCTGCTGTTTTTCTCATTCACTTGTCACTATTAAGGCCTAAAAACACTGAATGAATTCCACTTCACTAAATGAAAACAGTCTACTACTAACATTAGCTGCTGCTAAAATAAAAAAGTAATACAACTGCATTAGGTCATATGGATTCAGAGAAACATGAGAGAAAACGTTTCTTTTTGCAGTTTGAAGAACCTAGGTGATGTTGTATTTCTAAGACAGAAGCCATGACACTGCTGCATTTCTATCTTAGCATTGCTTTGGTTGAAATTCTTCCTGTGGAAGAGAGAAGCAGAAATTTGTCCTTGTGTTTCTTTATTTTATTTCCAGTCCCACTGTGAGTGTTAGTCTGTGTGGTAAGAGAGACTGTGAGCAAATAAGAAAATCAAAATGAAACATTTCAGTTTCCCTCAGATGCATTTTGAAATGTTCTTTTAATCAAAATATGAATTTCTTTTTTAATTCAATGTTGCACTGACTATGGCACTTAACATTACTAAGACACTGTATTGGATAATATTGTTTTAATTAATTAAAGCAAAATATATCACGAGATGCGGTTGTGACAATTTTTAACATTTTATGTAATTTTTTTGAAATTTTTTTTTTTAGCTGTTGTATACATTTTTCTAGTAAAGCATGCAAAATGAAATTTGTGAAAATCTCTCTATTGCAAAAAAGAGATGTTAATCTTTAATCACTTTTATTGGCCAAGTATGTTACACACATGGTATTTGTTTCTGGTACAGAACCAAGGCAGCCATCTGCAGCGCCAACACACACACACACACACACACACACACACACCGACAGTGGCACTGTCCCTGCTCTGGCCACTGAGAGCAACTTGGGGTTCAGTGTCTTGCCTAAGGACACGGACATGTGGACTGGGGAGAACAGGACTCAAACTGCTGACCTTTGGGTTAGCGGACAACCGCCCTACCTCCTGAGCCACAGCCGCCCAATGTATTTAAAGGGAATGTGTTTCTGAAAATTGTAATACAGAATTTGTACTACAATGTGCCAAAACTGTGTTGGTGTCTGTCAGTGAATATCCCTGTGCTTTCTCTGCAGAAGTCCCATTACATTTCCCAATAAATCTGTATATTAAGCCACTCTTGCGTGCTTCGTGGGGGGCTGACCTTGGTCACACTTTTTTCAGCCAAGACTCACTGATCAATTATGAGCTTTCCCAGCCTCCTCTCTGCCTGGCATATGGGCGCTTAAAGGGGCGAGAGTGGAGGAGAAAAAGGGGTATCATTTCATGTGGAGATCAGGGCCTATAGGCAGTGAATGGGTGGATTTAGGGGGGACTGTGAATAAGCGAAGGGGGTCTTCACTTGTACCAAAAAGAAAAGAATCTCCCACAGATCAGGGAAGAGCCTTTTTGGGAATATTCATGATGAGAATGGGAAGGCATCATGAATTCATGTGCGCCTCCCTGACATACAGATCATCTTTTCAGTAAACACTGATGTGTACAGAGCCGGGTTGTCTTGCTTTCGATCAGTGTTTGCAATGTGGTTTCGGTGATAGTGTTGCCTCTCCACTAACCAGTATGGGTTTTTGTGTACTCTGCTGTATTTCTTTTGTATCAGTAGAGGAACAGATGGAGAGTGGTGGAAGGATCTAAAGAAGCTAAAACACACAGCCTTTCTTCCTCACAGCCAGCTACTTTTTGAAAAAGGTTTTCTCAGTCTTGTGATCAGATGTGTGCTGTTTCAAACATTTTTGACTTCATCTCCTTTCTCTTTTACCCATGCTTTTTTCTTTTTTGTCTAAGTTGTGCATTTTCAAGATTCAGTCTTTGTTTACTGGTTCTTTATATACATCAGCTCCCACAGAGTGATCAAACCCAAACTGCCACTGTAACACACTTCTCTGCACCGCATGGTTTCTCGATGTGTCTGTTACAAGCCTGCACACACGTGCATTCACTCATTCTTCACAAAGTTGAAAAGCAGATGTCAATTGGCTACAGCTTCTCTAAAGGTACTGGACACTTCTCTTGATTAGTAGTCAAGACACAAGGCCAACCTGATGTTCACTTACGGTTGGCTTCACTTTACAGATGACACAAAGGCGCCCACGTATGGTAAAAGGTCTGTGACCCACCAGACAGTCACAAAGCCTTTCTTCTCCCTCCTGTCCCTTTAGCATGGGCTCCTTCCCTAGGCCTTCGTGGCATCCCTGTCCCCCTTCCTTTATCAGTCCTTCCATGAATGAATGGGCTCTGTGGTTGGTCAATAAATTCAATGATTCAGGGGGTGGACAGTTGCAGCCGTGTTAACGTTTGTTCACAGGCTTGTTGCAGGGACGGGCCCTGCCCCACGGGTCTTTGTCTGTCATGGTCCCTCAACAGGTTAGAAGTCAATGGAGGGCCTTGTGCGGAGGTAGCAGGGGCATGGATGAGCCGCCTCTCACATGGCATTCACACAGGGGGAGGACCGGCTCGAATCACTGTGACACTTGTTGGTGTGGGCCCACACAACATCACCAGCTTGCTTCTCTCACTCTCCCCCGAGGGCCTGCACCATATTTAGCCCTTTACTCAAACTAATGGTTGAGGCAGTAGTGTTGTGTCGGCGTAAGGTGATCTGCACTCACAGGTCTGCAGTGACCACAGTGAAAAGAAGGGTACAAATGTACCTTACAGTCTCAGTTCACAGATCAGACTCACAATAAACTGAGGTCAGGGCTTCCCACCATCTGCAGTAAGACTAGAATCAACATTGATACACTTTTGTGGCTCCTGAAGATGCCACACTGTTGCAGAGTTAAAGCCTGTTTCCCCAACACATGAAAGCAGCAAAATGGAGAAAGGAGATGGGAACAGCACACAAACAGAGGAGGGCTTTAGGAGACAGAAAACAGCAAACAGGGAGACAGAAGAGGGACTTAGAGCCATGACTGAAGCCTAACTGTCATGAGAAGATGAGAGTTGTCATGGCCACCCAGGAGCCACCCAGCAAGCATGTGAGCAGGGGAGGCTCGGGGGCCAGGGGCCTGGGCCTGAGCTGCTGGATCACATGCACTAACCACGGATTATGTGCATAAGTGATGAGCGCTAAGCCGGCAGGTGAAGAAGGGAGGCCCTGGGACAAGGAAAGCAGCATCCCTGAGGACAGCTCTGCCTGTGAAGAGACTGGACTTTTTCCCAAGTGAGGCTGATCTGCTGTGTGAAGGGGACTCAGCCAGCGGTCCTTGAGTGCTGAAAGGGCATCCCCCAGGCTGCATTCACAGCATAAGTGGCCAAAACTCTGGTCTTGTGAGTTATCTTGAGTGGCAAGAATGGACCATCTTCACATTCATAAATCCCAACGCAAACACACTCATGGATATGGACTAATCTTGGATAAGGACAAGCATCACCACATGGCACAGCATCAGCAGGGGTCTTGTGGAGGGAAGCTTTCTGGCTTGATGCTTGTTTAAACAGAACAACTCTATAATCTTTATTCATCAGAAGCAGTATAATCTCATTTAAACTAACTAAATTACAGTATCTTTATGGACAAAAGCCTCATTTTATAGCCAGGATACATAGGTTTAGAGGTTGTTTTTGCTGCAGGGGATTGATGCTCATAATATCTGTGGCCTTAAAGGAATGTGTTTGAACCTTGATGGCACAAAAAAAAAAAACCACACACATTCCCATGGTCCACAGAGAGAAACTAGAGAGCTAACCAACCTCCCCCAACACCTTTTCAAGATGATAGTATCCTTGAACATATTAACATGTAAATACACGTAGATACTTTGACAATGCACTGAAATGCATATAATCTACATGCTAACTAGTCCTTTAAAGAATTTTCACTGCTGAATGTGGTGTAGGAACACTTTCATGTCTGGGTTTTAAAAATTAAATGTGAGGCCTCTCTTCGAATCTCTAAAAGCGTTTTTCAATTTGATGAGGGATAAGGCGATGACTGGGTTCCCTTTTCAAAGGAGAGACCCAGAGTTCAATAAGACTTCAGTCTCATTGCCTTTGCCTCCAAGTTGAAGATCTAAATGCTGGCTTTTTTTTATTTTTTTTTTTACGAAAGAACCCACCACGTTAGGTGACAGATGGCAGGTTGTTATGGTGAAATACCAGTTGCCATGGTCCCCCTTTTCCTCCGCAGCTTCTTGTGCCATAGCTGAGCATTTCCTCCGTGGCTGGTGTACTGACTTGGAATAAGCTGACTTGAAACCGCTCAGGTTGTTGTTGACAAACATGAGCCTAGATGAGTCACTTAATCTCCCGCTCCTTTATCCGCTCTGTATTGCCGTATAAACAGAGCTGAATGCGCTGAAAAAACTGAACCTCTGTTTTCAGTCGTCTCTTATCTCATGCAGGATTTAATCTAATGCCCTCTACCCTTTTTACATCTCTGCCTCTGTTAAATTCGACCATATTTTTTAATTCAGCACATCACCATGACAACCAGTCCCCCCTTCCTCCAGCTTCTCTTCTCCATTGATACTGCTGCATCCCCCTACCCCTTCTTTTTTTGTCCAAATAAAACAAAGCGCAGAGTGAATGCACGCTGAGGTAGGTAAATGTATTCAGTGACATCAGCCAGGACGAGTCTATTCTGCCGGATTCCTGTACCACTTGTTTCCAGCCTTGTCTGGGGGCCGGACACTCTGTTGGGCCCATTGTCCCACATGTATTCCACACAGGCCTGCAATTAATGGAAGCCTTGTCTAAGGCTGCTGGAGCAGAAACTGCTGTTGGGGAGGGGGACAAAAGGCGTGCAGAGCCAGGGGCTGGGAGTTGCTATGGGACTGCCCCCCTCCAGTTACTTCTTTAAGCGGGGATTCAAAGGGAAAAGGAGCGACGCAGAGTGAGCGGAGTGCTGGATGAGATGTTTAAGTGATCTCCTCTGTCTGTGCTCTCCACTCCTGGCCTGAGATGTTTTCATACAAGCAGATGAAAGAGAACCCTCACAGTATCTGATGATGACGATGGTCATTTCACTGCCCACATTGCAGCGGTGGCTAGGTGGAGGAGAAAGGAGCCACAGCCTTCACACCAGGTGAAGATGGAGAGGAGTGTGGCAACTGGGAAGTGACCATTTGTGTAACTGCCCAGTGCAAAGAGGTTTATCTAAATGTACCTACTGTGGCTTGACCTTTTGATGATTTTACCTTGCAATATATCATTTTATCTCTGCAGATGGTAAAGTAAGACAGAATTTAACCCAGGTAACAGGTCTCATCTACTGTATAATAATGTGATTTTACACTGAGGACATAGAGTCTTCTATCTTAGGTAAACCTGCCAGACAATACAGAGACAGTCTTAGCACAAAAGGGTCCTGCTTGATTTTATATAATGAATATATTTTAAAGATATTATAAAATGTAAAGATTGGTATTATTTGAAAACATATTTTAATCATTTTTATATTTTGGTTTTTGATACTTTTTCTGCAATCTGAAATGGCTGAAACAATTTGTTGTTTTTCATGTAATTAATTTGTTCTTTGTACCTATTTCTAATATATCTTGAGGATCACACTGAAACTATCTCAGTCTTTACCTTTTAAGTCCTGGGCTTTATTGCTCTATCCCTGAGGAAGACAGATGTATTGAAATATTTTGCAAATATATCAGAATGTTGTTAAAAATACAGAACAAAACCAAAAATAATCCTGTGCTTGTTCCCCTTAGCTTATGATTCCCAGCAACACGTCCCTTGATGGCCCTTCTAATACCTCTGTGTGTCCCTGTGGCCTTCCATCCCTGGGTTCCCACCCTGATACAGATCAAGATTCTGTGCTGTCTACACCTCCATCCACACAATAACTGGTTGTATGTAGCAGAGCAGCAGGATCAGTGAAAACAGAACTGATGGGGTGTAATTTACTGTTGCACAGCCTCTTTTCCGGAAACCCTGTCATCTGCTCTGTTGAGGGACCGTGAGCTGTTTCAAAGGAGCATCTTGTTAAAATGTACAGTTAGAAGATTAACTGAGCTCTTTGTTGTGATCCAAGGAATGTGGATGAAGTGGGAGATGGTCAGTGCAAATGAGTGGGAAGCAGATACAGCAAAACAACAAGGCCATAGATTTGACAGCTAATATTATAACCGGTTATAAAACAGGCCAGAATCATTTGGCTGGAGGTTTGACTTGATACCATACCAGTATATTGGCTCAAGTCAAGATGTGAGTGGCGCTTGACGTTGCTCACACAGAGAGGAAGCCATAGATGGGTTTATCACAGAGGAGAGCGGCAGCAGAGGTGAATACATATACAGTATCAGTGTTACAAGCAACATTCAGTATATCTGTATTTGAGTGGTTCGTCACATACTGTAGATACTGGACATGATTCTTAGTAAGAAAGGTCTAATAAATTATGCACGGAAAGGTTAAGGGTTTTTAGCATTTTCTGGAAAAGCTAAAAGGTTTTATTGTGACATTTACTGTAATCATACTACTCCTTATGATAATGAATATCAGAGTCAGAATTACTTTCTAGAGTATTTTATATTAAAAGCAATATCATGAAATTTGCAGTGGAATCAAATGTTTTAATGTCAGGAAGCAGGAAGAGGAATTAGAAAACAGCCAAATACATACACATAGATATACATATGGCATACATGCCTGAAGATGAACATATAAAAGGTTGTCTTGACTTCACAGCATGAATACAAAGGAACAGCAAGTTTCTGTCCTGCAGTTTGCAGTCCTGCTGGTTTGTCCCTTAAAATATTTTGTGATTTGATGGTTATATTTGGACAAATCTCTGCAACCTGGGACACTACCTCCAATTTTCAGCCATCAAAAACAAGGTGCACTTCTAAATTTAATCTAGCAATATTGGCAAAGTGAGAGGAATCCATATGAAAATTAAGCTTTACCACATATTTCTATAATTTTTGTATATTTCTTTTATGTTTTTTTCTTGTGACACTGCTACATGTATGCTAAAGATTTATTATTCAGGCTCAGGTGCTGGACTCTCCCCCTCAGAATATTTACTGAAGATTTGTCTCTGTCAGCTGATTATCATAAAATCTAACAATTTTCAAAAAGCACTTCAAAAAGCAATACCAAATGTTATTATTATAAAGAAAGCACTACAAATTAAACTGCTTTTTGGTTTAATCAGATGAAAGAACACATTTTTACCTGAATATGGTAGTTCAGGTTCAGATTTCTCACAAAAAAGATGCAGTTGCCTAATAGAGATAAACACTTGTTATATCCTTTCATGTGTCACCAAGGCCTTTTTATTGTTATTTATTGTCTGACAGGTTTTAATAAGCTCCTCAGGCTCATTTTCTGCCCACAGACAGGAGATGTCAGCGTTCATGGTAGTGAGTGGACAACTGAGTGTGTCACAAACTTTCTTCTTCACTGGACATCAGGTCTGAAGTGTGTCAGAGGATGAGGTTTATGCAGCATGAGTGACGCCCTGAGAGGTGTGTACGCGTGTGTGTGCATACGCACAGACCCAAAATACAAACACACCTACAACTGGATAGACAGTGAAATAATTTCCTAGACAGCTTTTGACATATGCAATTTTAACAAAATGCGAAACAATAAAATAAACAAATTTTGTTGCAGAGGAAGAACAATTTCCCATTTAACTGGACTATGATAAATTACATTATTAATCACAGTTGTATGATTTTTTAATTCCACGTTCATAATTTTTTTTTCCATACATGTAGCTTGAATCTTCCCTGTGCTGCTGTTTGTCTGCCAACTGATGCAAATAAAAAACAGAGTCTGTTATGATGAGTAGTTGTTGAGAAAAAAGGTTTAAAAAATCATTATTTTCACACAATTAAATTTGATAATTGTACAGAGACACAAATGATCAGAAGACTATTAAATTGTTAAACTTGTTGTGTTAATAGTCAATTAATAATTTACTCAATAAACTGATGACAGAAGCCCCTTTCTGCGTATATATTGAACTACATTAATATGGTCAAGGCCAAAACAAGAAAACAACACCATCTGAAAGGATGCAACTCGGAAGAGAGACAATTTATTTGTAAAACCAAACCGGGAATTTGTATTATTATGACAAAAAACAACTGATTAAATCACCAAACCGACTAAAGGAATGATCGCTGATGCATTTCAGGGAAGTACCCTGGTCGTTGCAGCTGCTGAAAGGTGTTTTTTAAATGGGCAGGCAAAGTATCATATTTGCTTCAGCAGCAGATTAAACGAACCCTGCAGGCTGCACCACTGACCGCTGCAGCGGCCTGGCCCACACGCCCCGTACGTTCACCTGGCTCTGCACATCGGTCCCGCAGCATCTGACAGACAGGACAGACGGCAGGAACCGGGGAACTCACACACGAGCCGCTCGCGTGCAGCCCCGGGCTCTATAAATATGAGCCGCGGCGGTGGAAACAGCAGCGCAGTGGTCGTCGATCACAACATTTGTCAACTGAAAACTCTGAGCGCAGCCAGGACCCGGCGGGACTGACTTCACTGGACTCACTGGAGTTGTCGTGCAGCACTTCTGCTACCGACAAAGTATTTGTTTCAGCCGTGCCACTCTTCTTTTTTGACTGCAAACCTGAAGATGCCAACCAGCACAGCGGACAGAACATCTCCATCTGCCGGGGTTGCTACACCGGCAAGTGGCTACTGCACACCCGACAAACTCCGGTCTGGGGCAGAGAACAGAAAGGTAACCTGTCTGAACGTTTGTTTATTTGTTTACTACTCGTTGTGTTACCTATCATAACACCTCAAATGTATTTTTTCTCTCAAGTCCTCCAAACCAATCATGGAAAAGCGGAGACGTGCGCGCATCAACGAGAGCCTGGGCCAGCTGAAGACCCTTATCCTGGATGCACTCAAGAAAGACGTAAGGACACGCACAGATTACTGCCTATTTAATAGCCTATGGATTGTTAATTATCATGGGCAAACCTAGAACTGAATGGTGATTTTTGCATGTTTAGAGCTCCAGACACTCCAAATTGGAAAAGGCAGACATATTAGAGATGACTGTGAAGCACCTCAGGAACCTGCAGAGACTTCAGATCACTGGTATGTAACAGTCAGCCCAGTAGGCTCTCTAACTTTAGATGTTCCCACGGTCTACAAGATTTATTGCCCACCCACAGCTGTGTGCATTTGCCCTTAAGAGCTGATTTCACAGACATGGACTGCATGAATAATCATTTAAATTAACCTTAACCTCTTAATGTTCCACAGTATATTTTATCCCATACTCTATCTATCTATCTATCTTGATGTATATGTGTGTTTTCTCCTGCAGCTGCTGTGAACATAGACCCTTCTGTCCTGGGTAAATACAGAGCTGGGTTCAGTGAGTGTGTTGGAGAGGTCACCCGTTTCCTGTCCACCTGCGAAGGGGTGAACACAGAGGTGAGGACTCGCCTCCTCAGCCACCTGGCGGTCTGCGTGACCCAAATCAGTGCTGTGAATGTTTATGGACCTCCTCCAGGAACACTTGGATTCGGACAGACCGTCACACAGATTCCAGCGGCTTCTGCCCCTCAGATGCCTTGCAGAGCTGCCTCAGCAATGCAGGTTTCCCCAGAAGTGATGAAGCTCTACAGTGGCTGCCAGGTTGTGCCAACGCCGGATGGACAGTTTGCGTTTCTTGTTCCCAGCGCGACTCTCGTGCCTCTGAGTGCACAAAACAGCCATCACATGTCACCTGTTGCATCACAGGCCACCTCAGACTCTGTGTGGAGACCATGGTAGGAAACCAGCTCAACAGATTGTGGGAGAAAAGGACTATCACATAATAAAACACATTTTGTACATATTGTAAATGTTTGACAGGGATGTTTACACACATTTGTTTTTTTATATGGACAGTATGAGATACTCTCGGCCTCTTTGCTTGCTGTGATTTTCTGTTTTTGATATGCCACAATTTGTTTACTGCAGGAAGTCAAGAAAATAAAGCACTGTTTTTTATGATTAATAAAACTATATGTTTATTACATATTTGCTGCAGTGGCCTCTTTGTCATTTCTCTTCCCCCCACCAAAAAACCCCCATCAGGTTCTCAAAAGGATGTCCATTAATTTCAATTCATTAATTTCACTCTTTTCAAGTACAGCAGCCAGTTGCAGTAAACAAGCGTATTCTTGTCCGTAACTGATTATTCCTTTTGTAGGGAGAGGAAAAACTGCTTTCTGGCTGGAAATAAATTAATCTCTAATGTGGTAGGGACCTGAGAGGTTGTGTTCAGCCCAAAAGACATGCTGCTAGGCAGTATGGAGGGCAGGATCTGCTCACACAGCAGCCCTGCCAGCTCTCCTGCCAGATGGGAAAAATCCAAAATAAATAGGGTTTGACTATACTGACAAGGCTAAATGAAGACTAAATAAGATACTGTACTCGAGGACACACTGCATGTTGTTACTTCTGGCAGTGGAAGAGAGAAGGTGTTGGCTCAGCCATTTGAGGAAGCAGACCATAGATCTGATCTGAGATAATTTGCATGTTTGCATCCATTTAGTGGACAGTTGACAGACCCAGCATGGAGCATGGTGCTCGTTTTGCAAGCCACAGGTAAGTCATGACCAGAGGCCACAGGTGTCCCCCTCATTCACACTCCCAAGATAGCACATGCCCAACAACATGTTATCTGGCAACCCACTAACAGACCTGGCAGCCCTTCACCAGAAGGCAAGGGCTCACCTCTAAAGCATCCCCCACTGACCATCGATGGTGCTGTACTAGAGAGAGTGAGCAGTATCAAGTCCCTGGGGGTGCACATCTCTGAGGACCTCTCCTGGAACAACAACACCACATCACTGGCCAAGAAAGCTCAAACATGCCTGTACTTCCTCAGCAAACTGAGGAGAGCCAGTGCCCCACCCCCCATCATGTGCTTCTTCTACCGGGGCACCATTGAGAGCATCGTCACTGGCTGCATCACTGTGTGGTACGAAGGTTGCCCTGTAACACATAGTGAAAACAGCCAGCAAGATCATCAGTGCCCCTCTGCCTTCCCTTACGGACACTTTGAACACCCACCTCACCTGCAGAGCCATCAGCATTGCTGATGACCCCTGACTGTTTTTTACTGTCATATCTTCTGCTATTGGTCATTTGCACTGCTCTCCATGTGCATCTCATAAGCCATTATGCATCACCAACGCCCCTGGTGATGCTAACATCTGACAAACGTCTTGTTATTATTTGCACTACTGTCACTGATTATACAGGGTTTGAGTCATAGCCTACTGGGTTGTACCATTTAGTTTTATCCTAATTATTTTAGTTTAGCTTTCTTACTCTATTTTATTCTACTTTTATTCCATTTTAGTTTTTTTTTAAATGGTATGGGCATTCAATATTAGGTGAGAGACAAAAGGTATTTCGATTTTTCTGTATGTCCTGCGCATATAGTGAATTAACAATAAAAAATCTTTCTCTTGCTCTCACTCTGACAGTATCAGACAGCAGCACATCTAGAGGTAAAACATGCACACAGTCCATGAGGTTTTGGTTGTTCCTAATTTAAGATTCATGGACTTTAAGGGATTAGGTCATAAAGCAGCAACTATGTTTCTATGTTGCCCTTGTTTCTTGACGGACACATGCACAGTAGTCTGGATTCATGAGTATATATTGTTGTATGTGGAACCTACCAAGGACAAAATACTAAAAGTTGTATTTAATTTCACACCTCAACATAGAAATCAAAGCAAATTTCTCCATCACTCTAAAATGTATTAAAACTTCTCACTCGCGTAAATGATACAGTTGTTTAAGTTTACGTCTCTGTTTTGTCATAGCTGAGAGCAGAGTGGCAGTAAAGAGGGCTGAGAGACAAAAACAGAGCTCCTCCTCCTATCAGAGCATCCTTTCAGAAGAGCCTCTGGAACATAAAAACAAAGACGGGCCTCTCAGTGGCTCCTCTCTTTGTGACCCTCTCCATCTTCATAAAAGCCCTTTCCATTGTTTATCCAGGAAGAGGTTTAATGGCTGGGAGAGTGGGAGGACCATGCTGTCACTTTCACCGCGCTAAAGAAGGCTTATTGTTGGCTGCTCCCAAAGGTCCTGCTCTAAAAGGCTTTTTGAGAACTCTTAGGCCAGCCTGTGACCCCCAGATAAGAGGATCTGTGAAGTGCTGACAGGTTGCTCCTATCTATACCTACGTCTGTGATGTAGAAGCTAGAGTGGTTTTAGATGGAGCGGTGTTTCTTGAGGAAACGTGAGCAGTTTGACACGTCACTCCCCTCCCTCCATGTTTTGTCTGATTGGATTTCATCTCCTCTCCTTGCCCCTCCCCAATCAAAACACCAGTTTGATGCAGTTTTTCCTCAAAGCTTGTAAAACAGAATAGTAAACTGTATAGTAAGAATAGTAAAGCTGGGTGGGGTCTGCCCCTTTGCTCCATGATTGATGGCATCCTCTCACAAACACTTTGACAACAGTGACAGGTTACTCTGCTTGTAGAGGCCGTTTTCCTCTGACACACATTGGAAACCTTCACTGCCTCCGCCTTTCTGGGTGAACCCCCTTAATGTTGTTCTTAGGGTTGTTACAGTGCTTGATGGGGGTCGAAGTAGTCAGAGGTGGTTCACATGAAGGCTAATGCACTCGATGTCAATGGTGAATGAACAATACTCTTTGTTCCTTCACTCCAATTCATCCCTTTTTGATTCAGCTGGGCGTTTTTGAAAAACTCAACAACATACTGGCGGAAGTGTAGCTTCCGCGAGGGAATTTAGTATCAGCATCAAACAATAACATTGGAAGTGGAAAATTTATTACACAGAATCCACACAGAATGATGCTGGTGAGGCCATGAAAACGGACTCACTCTGACTGTCATCACATCTTCAAAAGAGTTGTTGTACTGGGGTTGGGGGTGGGCTCTTGTTAGTGCTGTAGTTCTTGGCCATATGCCCATGAAGGTTTAAGAAGATCATAAACAATACCCTTTGCTGCAGGTGTCCCCTCAAAGTGAAACGTCCTCCAACCTTTGGTCTGGCTAAACTGGCAAGACAGAAAAGCCATCTATGAGGCACTGACTGAATCAATTCTGAAGAAGTCAGAGTGGGTCATTCAGTGGAATGTGTCCCCAACATTTAAAGGCAAAAATGAGGCAATATTGTTTGTAAAGGCTGAAGACATTAATTCAAGTGCACTTATTGGCTTGAAGTCAAATAAAATTAAAGCTACAGTATGTAACTTAAGGTAGCACTAGCATGAAACTCCATGGGCAGTAATACTCAATAAATATTCCATAGATGTCAAACTAAGGTACGAGTGAGCCAGACTGAGCAAATGTGAGAAAACAGCTGTGTATAGTCTGAAGTATTCACACAAAGCTAGTGGGCATGTTGATGTTCTATCATGTGACCAGCACAAAACCAGAAGAAAACAAACATCCAATGGTCGAGAAAATCGATCATTTACAATGAAGAGGCCAGGGGAAATATTTGAATGGAGACACAGTCAGGAACCTCTGTAGTTAAGAGCTGGTGCCAGCATCGTCAGACAAGGCAAGAGACTCAGTTGTTTATGGCCACATTACAAACTGGCTATGTGACTGCGTCATGTCCCACCGCCTGCAGAATTAGATTTGAGAGCAATGGTGCATCCTGCTGCTCGCTCAAATCACCTGGAATGTTTATGATTCTGTCCTCTCTTGCTCCCAGTTCTGATTCTGCCCATACAAATGTGCCTGTGTGCTTTCATATGCGGAGGTACAAACTGAGCCCTCAAAATATGGTTTGTGCACTCTCAAACATTTTGGTGGAGATTTATTTTAATATTTTTTGAAGGGGCAAGCATTGGACATGACAACATTGCATTCATAAAATGTTTCACAGATGGTAATGCTTAGCAATACTTCAGTAAATGTAATATGTGAAGACTGATCACATTTTTCCATTGCAAAACAATGGACACTTCAGAAATTACTTCTGCTTCTGGAAGTTGGAGTGTGGGCGGTATATGTCACTTGTGACTCCTCACTAGAACATCTAGCAATATACAATGAAAAGCTGCATGCATGCATAATAAAACCTCTCCATCTGTGGCGCTGGAAACAAAAGAAGCATGGCCATATAAGAGCACGGTCCAGAGGGTTACAGTTCCTGGTTTGTCCTCCTTAATTGTGATGTGATGATAAGGAGCTTATAGCCTCTTGTCATCCTCCAATAGAGACGGTCAAGACAAAGGGCAGTGTACCAGTATGCTGAACGATTACCATTCTGGTGACATCTCCCCGTCCACTTAACATCCATATCAGGTCAGCTGTTCTTAATTTGGTCAGCAACACCAATTTTACCCCCACCCAGGGGTCCGGGTGCCCTGAGGGATAAACAGTGACCCTTGTTTGTAAGCAAGGCTCACATTCTGAGCGTGAAAAATGGCCCATTTGTGTTATTGAGGTGTTCAGGTCATTGTATCATGGAGGATGTGTGTCACCCTCTCATGGGCTGAGAGAGAAAATCTGACACCTGCTCACACAATGGCAACTGGTGTTGGTTATGATTTCACAACTGACTAAACTGAAAAAACAATGTTTATGATCATTAAAGAAGAGACAAATATCTATTGATTCCTGTGATTTTTGCCCTTAAGACATATGCCCCTTGTTATTAATATAAAAATATTAATCATGATGAAAGCAGTGCTAACACACATACGTATACAACAAGCTGACGTGGAATTACTTTACACCGTCACATCAAACCTTCGCCTGCTGAATTCTTTTCCTGGGGACTGAGACTCCGATGACCTCTACTCTTTGTCCCAAGGACCCTGCCCTGCCCTCGCCACCTCCCTCCTCACCGGTCAGTCTAAACTCTGTGGGAAACCCCCTAGTGCTTTGTGTTGTTTTGGGCATTGTATGTCTCACCAGTCTGAAGAGCTGCTGTAAGGAGCATGGTGCCTACTACTAACTGTCCACTAATAGGACAGAGAGCTGGGGTTTGACCATTGGTGTTAACAGTTGCTTCTCAGTGTGCCTGACAGGACAGCATGCAGCCTCTGCTGCTGTCAGTCTGCCAGGCAAAGACAGGAATTGACAGGGGTGGATGCTGACAGGCGATTTGGTGTTGAAGATAACTCTATTAACCTACAAAACACACTGGAACCAGCATTAGCTTGGTCTTTACAAGCGTACTGTATGTTGTGCAACCAGAGGTTTACTTTAAATTCTATAGGTGATGCATAATTTTCAAAGATACCAAATATATGAGGCAGAATTTTAGCTACATTCTCTATAAACTGATGCATATATCAAATGAATGTTCATTTAATGAAGCTATAGAATATTATATAACTTAAAGGTATAGAATATCCTGGGATTAATATTATCATAAATTCCAGAAAAGTTTTTCTTTTTTTCTAAATTTTAAGAAGCTTAAACCTGCATTAGTCAATTTCTGGTTGGAAGGTGGAAACACACCAATGACGCTGTATTTAAGAGGTTGTTATCACTGATGTTTTAGTGCATGGTTGCTTGTTTACACATTCAGCAGACAGACAGCAACCTCAGTAGTTGTTTGGAGTGATGTTCCACTTGACCTGAA
Source organism: Monopterus albus (assembly GCF_001952655.1). Classification (NCBI taxonomy): domain Eukaryota; kingdom Metazoa; phylum Chordata; class Actinopteri; order Synbranchiformes; family Synbranchidae; genus Monopterus; species Monopterus albus. Next base: position 73,991 of record NW_018128300.1, read on the forward strand.
GTCCAGTATTCCCTTGTGAAGGCCTCAGTCCTGGCCTTCACCATGTGAGGGCCTAAACCACCACCAGCCATGGACTTGGGTGGGTAATTTATATTAGACATACATAATTGATCGATAAGCATGCACGTTTGATTAATTTTGTATTGTTAATGTTTACCTTTTCTTTTGAGTTACTGTGTTTCCTAGTCCATGGATGGGGGGCAGCAGGTTTAAATACCTCCCACTAGGCCTGGACTGCACCAAGTGCTCCATACAAGAAAGGGGGGAGTTTGGGAGAAATTTATTGTTTATTTGTTGGTAGTTTATGTTAGAACTTTATTTGTCAAGTTATGTTAATTTCTTTACATTTAAAGGAAATATTTAGTTGAGAGCAGACTGTCTGTTTGGTGTTTATTAGTTGATTATTTTGGTAGTGTCTTTAGTTTATCCCTTGTGTGTGTTATTGGTTTGGCCAGCCAGTATATATGTTTCCCTGATGTGTCACTTGTTAGGTCAGTTGGTTTTGTTGAGGTATTAGACAGTTCAGTTTGCTGTATTTTGAGTTTCCTTACCTTTTGTTGACCTCTTTTAGGGCCCAATTTATCTGATGTTAATTTTGTATTTTTCTTACTTTTGGGTTAATAAAAAGCCCTTTATTTTGAACTTTGGAAGCTGTGTCTTTTGCCTTACTGCTTGGTCCCTGACATCCCTGTATTTGGCTCCTCCAGCTTGTTGCTAACTTTGTCTGTCAGCTGTCTTGTGCTGAGCAGGAACAGTAGCACATGGTGGGTTTATCAAGAGTTAAAATAAATTAAATGAATGAATTAAATACAATAAAATTGTTGCAGGAAACAAAGCTGATGAGCTTGATAAGAATGAACTGTAAAGTTGTGGGCTGTGGAACCAAAACAAAGTGCTAACGATGTTAAGACTCTGTAGAACTGAGGGGAACTGCAGTGTTTGGTTATAGTCATTTCAACCGTTGTTAAGAGAAGGCGGTGGAGTGCACCTTTGAGTACAGCTTTAGAAGACATTTTAAGTGATTAACCCAGAGATCAGATCAAGTTAGTTTAGCTTGAAACTGACACATTTTCTATTTTATACCTGTAATTCAGTTTTTTCAAAATAATCTCATCAATATTTTGTCACAGAGAATGTGATTTGTTTCAACCTTATTTTGTTTCTTTTATTTTCCGAAATAATTTATTATTAATTCCCGGCCCCCCCACCGAATCAAAATATGCATTTAACCACTTCTATATGTGCTGTTGCTCATTAGATGACAGCCCTCTACTTGTCCTCTGTACTCCATTGTTTTCGCCGAGTGACGATTACCTCCACTGTGAGGTCATCCCTCCAAACTCTGGAAGTAGAACAGCCACCACCTTTTGTCATGTGAAGTGCGATGTCGCTCAACTCGGACCCAGGACCCAATCGACCCTCTGACCTTTGACCCTTATTAAGCGTGGTTTAGAGTGTTGTATTCAAGGTGTAGCCATCTGGGTGCCTTGTTGTGTTGAGGCCTCCCTCCTCCCTGCTCCGCTCCCTCATCCTTTATCATCCCTTTCTGTAGTCAGGGGCAGTGGGGAGATCACAGAGGGGACTGCTTGGTTTTAGAAACCTCTAGATGACAGAGTAGATGGCTCCTGAATAAATTACAGCGAAATATGTGTGTACACTTTTGAGGTACTTGTTTCATTTTATGCTGCTTCATACTTGTCCTTCACTACATTTCATAAGGAGATATTGTAGTTTTTACTGCACTACATTAGCATGACAACTATGACAAATTTATAAAATATGACACATTGCTATGTGTTAAACTCCCCAACGGTAAATAAAATGATCAAAACTGACTTAACCACAACCAACTACTACATTAAAATACTACTTACACATGAATACAACAGTAATATAATAATCCAGTAATGTATAGTAATATATAACCTAACACTGGCAGCAGCATACTGAGTACCTTTACCTCTCAGTATGTTTTACTACTTCCATACTTTGACACTTAGTTACTTTCCTAACTTTTGCCAGACCGGAATATTTTTACAATGTGGTATTCTTGCCTCTTCAAAGTGCTGTGAATGCTGTGACAAGTACAATATCATATTTTATTGACCTCTAATGCACAAATGTTCCAAATTTTCTACAGCCCACACCGTAGTCTGAACACACGTTGGCAGATGATTAACATGTGACTCCTGGTTAATATAAAAAGCAGTGAGTTGAACTTTGAACTCTACAAGAAAAGAGTTCATCTACCCCTCTTATCATTCAGCAGCATTCATGTATACTGGTTATCAGCTGCTAAGTTAGAGGTTTGTTTATTTGTATTGACTCCAACAGTCAGAACACAGGTTAGGATGAGGAAACAACAAATGCATCAGGACACTGTTGCACACAAGACAAAGGCTGATTAAAATGGGGAGAACTACTGAACAGGGCTCTCGGTCATTGTCTCGTTGCTGCACCGAAATTGTTCATGTTCGTTTTTGACAATATGCTCCTTAATGCTGCCGTTATCCTCCTGAAACTGCACCTTCACTGTCAGCGGAGAACATCTATCCACTTTACATTTGATGATCACAGTGTCACTGGATGTTTGCAGACTACAGCTGCTGAGATCAAGCATCTCATCTTTTGACACCTGACACACCAGTTGATCCTTGTCAATAGAGGCGACCCCCTGTCTTCTCAAAAAGCCAGGGCTCTCACAAAGCATCCTGTCCGGCATGTCGATGTTTTGGCTGTTTCTCAGCACCCAGTCATGCAGGTACCACATGTGGCAGTCACATTTCCAGGGATTTCCGTGCAGCCTAAGTGTATTCTGGATATGAAAATGGTCTAGAAAGCCCAGTGGGAGAGTTTCCAGCCGGTTGTCAGACAGATACAGCTGCTGAATGAAATTTTGGTCTTCAAACAGTTTGGTGTCCACCTTGGTTAGATTGTTCTTGTGAAGGTGGAGTGCCTTGATGCCAAACAGATTTCTGAAGATCCTTTCAGGCAGAAATGTGAGCTGGTTTTCAGAAAGATCCAGATTCTCCAGCCTTGTTAGATTTGTAAAAATGTTTTCAGAAAGGTTGGAGAGCTGGTTAGAGGACAAGAAAAGATCAGAAAGAGATGTGAAATGACTGAGAGAGGACAGCTCAGCTAGTCTGTTGTCTCTTAGGTTCAGCTCCTTCAAATTTGAGGCCTGAATGCCAAACACTTTATCGCTGAAGGTTGTAAGAAGGTTTCCACGAAGGTTTAGCACCTTTAGCTTGGTTAGCACAGAGAAGATGCCATCAGCAAGTTCTGATACCTCATTCCACTCCAAGTGAAGCTCTATCAGTTGAGAAATATTGTGGAATATGTCAGATGTAAGATTACTAATGTGGTTGTTGTTCATTTTCAGAATCTTCAGCCCGATTAGACCATAAAAAAATTCTCTTTTTACTTCATCCAGTTTATTTTGGGACAAGTCCAGTACACGCAGGTTGTGGAGGTGCAGGAAAATAAATGGTGGCAGATCTGATATAATGTTGCCCTTCATTTGCAGAGTTTCTAGCTGTTTCAGGGAGTCAAACATGCCAGGGAGCACTGTCTTGAGCCTGTTGAAGTTGAGCAGCAGTTTAGTCAGGTTTCCCTGCTTTGAAAAAGTCCCCAGATATAACTGATCCAGCCAGGGGCTCCCGCTGATCTCCAGCTCCTGCAGCTCAGTGAGATTTTCAAAAGCCCGAGCATGAATACTTAGCAGCGTATTGTTTAGGAAGACAAGCTTGGTCAGATGGGGGCTCTCCTGTAACGTGTTAGGGAACAGGTACTCCACGCCCGATGTCATTATGATAAAGTCCTTGATCTGCTTGGATGTGTTATTGGGTAAAGATTGCATTCGTTCATCTGCACAAAGTACTTGGACCGGAGTAAAACACTGGCATTTGTGTGGACAGGAGGTGTGTAACTCTGTGTTGCATTTGTGACAGAGAAGCAGCACCAGGAACAGAGACAGGCCCAGTTCGTTGTCCATTTTCACTGTGGAAACATGAAGAAAATGTATATGAGGTAACAGCAAAGTCAGTATTGATTTTACATAAGGACAGAAATGTGGACAGTATGTATACTTGTGTTTCTTTTGTACAGCTGGCACAGTATGTATACTTGTGTTTATACTTGTGTTTCTTTTGTACAGCTGGAATTTATTCACAAACTAATATTTATTTAAAGCATCTACAGCATTTTTTCCAGCTTAAATAAATCAAAGTCTACGTACCTCTGTGTTACAGGGATCAGGCAGCATTGACACAAATTCTCTTGTGGTTCTACAAGCCAGCTGACACAAAGTGCAAATGGTAACAAGCCTGAATTAGGCAAGACAAAACCTTTGGTCAATGGTCGGGTCCTGCCATGGTTTCATTTGCTTACAACAAAATCCTCCCAGCATGCGATGAGCTGAATATATCAGACTTTTATTTGCTACTGCCACAGACAACATGTGGAAAAAAGCTGATAACCTTTGTCTTTTCATGTTGGTATCAGTAAATGTCTGTTAGGGTTGAGTCACTGTTTACCAAAACGAGACCATTTTTATTGTGTCTCTGTCAGGATAGGACAAACACAAGTATTACTAAAACAACAACAGCTACTACTAAAAATAGACAATAAAATGAACAATTTTTCTCTTAAATGTACTTCAAGTGTACAGAACTTTGTGTTGAGATAGAGTTATTGAATCGTGCTCTCTGTGTTCTGTATTTTCCATGGAGGTTGAGGCTTGGGAGAACTGTGCAGAAGACCGTTACAGCCACTAGGTGGCATCCTGCTCTTCCTAACCTCAGTCAGAGGGGATGGCATTCCCGGATCCTCCTCCTCCTCCAGGTTAGTCCCTGAGGATGCACAGGTAGATGCTGCTGTTTTGGAGCAAATGCACCACCCAAAGCCACCAGGAACTCAAGGAAGTTTTGTCATTTTTCAGTCTCTGTATAACTTGAAGAATTTTTACATCTTTCTTTTTTCCCCACTTTTTTTTCCACGTTGAACTTTCTGGAGTTAAACAATGGCCAGTAAAGGGATTCAGCTTCTTGGCTTCACACTGGCCTTCCTGGGCTTCATTGGCTCGATAGCATCCACAGTCATGGTGGAGTGGAAAGCTTCGTCCTATGCGGGAGACAACATCATCACTGCCCAGGCGCTCTATGAAGGACTGTGGAAAACATGTGCATCACAGAGCACTGGTCAGATTCAGTGTAAAGTCTACGATTCACTTCTCCAACTACCAGGTAACATTGTTTTACATGTGTTTAAATATACCTTTGATTAGCGTCCTTTACAAATTATAATAATATTATGCCATTTTAGGTAAGGCATCAAAATCAGTGGCATCTTTACAGATATGTGGGTGTGAGAAGAAAATAGGACCATAAATATGTCTTAGTTAAACAATATAAACATTATTTTGTAATAGTCTGTTTTTGAAATGTATCTTATGAATTCATGAACTGTCTGAAGTTTAATAATTAATGTTATAAAATAGGAATGTGTAAATATCTCTGGTCATTCAAACCTTTCTAGAGGTTTGGCTTTTCCCTCCCTGTAAGACCTCATGCATGCAGAGACATGTCAGTGAAATACCAGCAGCTGCCTTGCAAAAGAAGCTGTATTTTTTTTTCAAATTCCATTCAGATGTTACAAATAGTGTTACATTTTTAAATGTAAATTTGTCTGTGTAAATTGATTTTTAACATTTTTACACATATAAACACAATACCAACGGCATCAGACCAAGATCTCCTCAAAGCAATATTTTCAATGCAGAACAGCTGGATGTGAATCATGTCGTCTGTTTCATGGTTGCTGTAAACAAGAGGAATAACACAGAGATCCAGTGTAGAGATATACAGGGACGACTTTAGAATCCATCCTGCTCAAATCAAGTGATCCTGTGCCATGTCTTTGTCTCCAGCTGTCGTGCAGGCTGCACGAGGGCTGATGTTGTCCTCCATCGTGCTGTGCTTAATTTCCGTCTTGGTGGAGATGGTGGGCATGAAGTGTACCACCTGCATGGCAGACCAACCGGAGCAGAAGGACAAAGTGGCAATGATCGGAGGGATTATCTTCATTATTGCTGGTCAGACTTCATTCATTACAGACACACATAAGCAATGGACAGGTGCTCCCTGAACATTTTCTGACTTGTAGGGACATGTTTCTGTCCTAAAGTTGATGCACTACACTCCTGTGGGTTTTGATTTGGCCACCATATTGCAACTGCATGATGTGACATGTAGTGAATATGCAGGCTTTGTCTTCATGAGGGTATAAGAAAAATGGAACCCATGTAATTCAACAATATAAAAAGCTGCTGTGCTCATGGTTTTTCAGGTCTCCTTGCTCTGGTGGCAACATCTTGGTATGGCAACAGAATAGCGCAAGACTTCTATAACCCATTCACTCCCACTAATTCAAGGTGAGCTCATCCATCTGAATTTCAGGTTAATGATTTGTTGTTCTACTACCAGCTCAAGTTTAGTTTTAGTTAAATTAGTACTCTGCACTTGAATGAATAGTTTGACATATTGGAAAACATATATTAAATATAAACCTACAACCATCTACCAGTTAGCTTAGCATAAAGACTGATAAGCAGGGGTAAGCAGTCTTATCAAGAAAAAGCCTGGTACATACTGTAGACCTGTGTAAAACCACAGTTTGTCATATTTACACTTTTGGTTTTCATTCATTTTTGGACAGAGCCACACTAGCTGTTTGCCCATGTTTCCAGTCTTTATACCATACCATACCATACCAGACACAACCCACAAGCACAAATAAGATCAACACCAAAATATAAAAACATGAATCAATAAAAATAAATAAAATCAACACCAATATAAAATATCAAAACACCAATGAGAATAAATGAGTTTTTAAAAGAGACTTAAAAACAGACAAAGAAGAAGCTTGTCTGATAGGCAGTGGGAAATCACTCCAAAGTTTTGGACCAGCGACCGTAAAGACCCGGTCGCCTCTAAGCTTACGCTTTGTTCTTGGCACACTCAAAAGAAGCTGATTGGCTGACCTCAGAGACTGTGTGGGTGTGTGCCAGTGAAGTAATTCGGATAAATAAGGTGGTGCAGAGCCATGAAGGGATTTAAAAATAAAAAGTAAAATTTTGTAATGAACCCTAAAGGTAACCAGGTAACCAGTGCAGGGAAGCTAAAACTGGAGAGATGTGCTCATATTTTCTCGTACCTGTTAACAGATGTGCTGCGGCATTTTGGACCATCTGGAGGCGAGTGATGAAAGACTCACCAATGCCCAGATACAATGTGTTGCAGTCATCCAAACGGGAAGTAATAAAAGCATGAATAAGCATCTCAAAATGCTGTTTAGAGACAAATGCTTTTACTTTAGCCAACTGTCTTAGTTGAAATAAATTAGATTTAATGACAGCTGCAATTTGGCTGTCGAATCTTAAATCGAGATCCATCTTAATACCTAAATTTAAAATATTCTTTTTATTATAATGAGCCAATGAGCCCAAGTCAACAGATGGTGAACCAACAGAATCACCAAATACTATCACCTCAGTCTTAGCCTCATTCAGCTTTAAAAAGTTAAAAGCAAGCCAAGATTTAATATCATCCAGACATTCAAGAAGTGTGCTAACGGAAGAGCTCACCTTATTAACCGGTAGGTAAAGCTGGCAATCATCCGCATAAAAATGAAAGGAAACACTGTGATTCCTGAGTATAGAACCAAGTGGAAGAAGGTAAAGGGAAAAAAGAAGGGGTCCAAGGACCGAGCCTTGTGGTACCCCATACACAAGGGGCTCAGAGGAAGATACAGCATCTCCGAGTTTCACGCAGAAGGATCTATCCTTAAGATAAGATCGAAACCATTCCAGAGCTATACCCCAGATACCCACCCAGTGCTCCAAACGAGAAATAAGGATATTGTGGTCCACTGTGTCAAAAGCAGCGGTCAAATCTAAGAGCACTAGGACCACACAATTCCCTGAGTCAGTTGCAAGAAAAATGTCATTTAAGACTTTCACCAAGGCTGACTCAGTACTATGCCGGGTTTTAAACCCTGATTGAAAAGTCTCAAGAATATTGTGCTCATCTAAGAAAGCCAGTAACTGAGCATAAACTATCTTTTCAAGGACTTTGGAGAGAAACGGCAAATTTGAGATGGGCCTAAAATTTGAGAACACTGTGGGACATGTTTAAACATCTTTGGAACCAGGCCAGAGGATAAACCGCTATTAATAATGGAGAGAACAAATGGCCCCACAACCGGAAAGATTTCCTTTAAAAAATGAGGAGGAACAGCATCATTTGGGGAACCAGAGGGATTCAGTCACCCAACAATCTCCTGACAAGTCTTTATGCTAAGCTAAGCTAACTGGCTGCTGCTGGTGGATTTATATTTAGTTTATAGGCATGTAAATGGTTAACAGTCTTCTCATCTAGATCACAAAAGCTAAATATTTCCAAAAATGTTGAACCACTTCTTTAACATTTAAGCATACTCATTTATATAGTTAACTTAATGACTTTAAAAAACTTTGTGATGTTTGAAAGTTACTGCTGTGAATCTGACTTGAGTAAACATAATATAATATAATATTCACCTGTAATACTGCTAAATTTATGTTTTTTAAAAAAAACTTTTTTTTGTCTTTTTTAAACATCCACATAAGTTTCAGAGCAATCTGTGTGTCACTCACAGGTATGAGTTTGGAAGTGCCCTGTATGTTGGATGGGGTGCTGCAGGTCTAATTATCATAGGAGGGAGCTTCCTCTGCTACCACTGCAGCAGCAAGGATTCGGGGAAAGCTCCACGCTACCCGCCCGCCCGCTCTGCAGGCCAGCCGGCCTATGTCTAGGGGCACAGTCACTGCATCCGTCCTGTTCATGGAAGAGAGCTGAGATTTCAAGGGCCATAAATGGGCAACATTCAGACTTGTTTAATGTTTTGCAGTGTGTACGGTATGTAGTATTTGGTGTATGTTCATACTTGTTGGGATATTAGTCACATTCTTTGGTTTTCCATACTTGAGTCTGCATATAGCAAAAACTCAAAGTTATTATTACTGAGATGCTTCACATTTTAACAACAAACTGTAATATTAAAGGTGACACCGAGAGTAAATTACAGACAAGTAAATGTTACCTAAAATCAAATGTTATAAATGGCATCTATTTTTATTTTTGTTACTTTGCTTTGTTTGGAATCATGGCATTATTATTTCATATCATGTAAAATAAAGTCCTTATCACTATCCTGTGATAATGTGGTTCTATGGCTGGTCGGTTGTTGTTTTTGAATTTCATTAGACAAAAATATACAGAAAGTTCATAAAAGCAGCAGTTCAGTGGTGGAGTTAAAGTAGCCACACACAGAAACATGAAAGAAGATCTGTGGTAGATTTTTACATTCTGACTGAGATCTGGCGTCCTGGACCTGGGTGGCTAGAGCACTACTTTGGAGTCTATCTTTGAAAAACATGCTTTTGTAGATTTTTTTAATGTTATTTTTTTATGAAAAACCACAAGACTCTTAACATGAGAAACTTGGGACTTGACAATAAGGGTGAATATGAGAACTACAGTACAGTAAGTTTGGTTCAGGGTGTGCGCAAGCGTGTACAAACCTATGAGTGGGAGGACGAAAGTAAAGTCCCCTGTCCACCTCTCCCATGTTTCCCAAGCCTAGGTATCATAAGTCATTACACAAATCCTAGCTGTAGAGAAGTTGCAGTAAACAGGTCCTGAATGTTCATCTGGAGTTTTCAGCATTTCTTGACAAGGCACGACTGGCAAGTGAGAGAATTTTAGGATGAAATACTGTTGTAAAAAAGATAAGCTTTCACTTTTAAGACTTGTTTCACTTTAAAAATGTAAAAAGACACTTTAAAATGGTGTTTTCATTGCTCAACATGTAGCAGGCCCTACCGCAAAAAAATGTTCCCTCAGGGCAAGAGCAGGATGGGGAGCGGCTCAGACAGGCAGACAGGCATACCTCAGACCACCAGCTGCTGTCCCAACACGCCGGTTCACACAACATGCGTACTCATCAGGGCTTACAGAAACCAGCCCCAACTAAGACGCGATTTCATCTACTGCTTTATCTAGTTCTTGAGCGTGGAGTTGTCTCCATTGTGCCACTTTCAGTGCAGTATGGTGAGTTTGGTGATACTGCAGCAGACAGCGCCATCATGTGGTAAACCATGAGTCTCCTGCTCAAACACAATGGAGATGGCAACCTTTTGTACACATTAAGAAATAACAGAAAAGCTGCCAATGTTAGAGTATTTTTTTACAGGATTTTTAAATGGATCTGAAATGTAAAAACATTAAAGTTCAAGTCTAGCAATGCATTAAAACATTAATTACATAAATGAATTAAAATATATGACAATAAAGGAAATATATTAAACATAAACACATAATGCCACCGTGGAGGGTTGATTGGACCCGGTTCTTCCTCTAACATGGTGTGGGTGTGGACACTTTGCACGCTCTGAGTCTGATTTACAATTGAAATGAAATGTTTTTTAAAAATGCTAAATAATAATTGTCTAGGATGAGATGTAGCATGATATGTAAAATGCAGAAATTATGTATCCATCCTCCAAAAAATTGATTTGTCTTTTACACTTTGGTCGTCTTTCAACAACGTATGATGTTTTGGTGGCCTTTATGAAATAGAGTGCAATAGGTAGATGACAGGAGATGAACAGAGAAAGAGGAAGAAGACATGCAATAAAAGATCCTCTCTAAAAGATCATCATCTTAAAATACTTGGCCTCCAGGATGCCCCTCAGTTTCACTATGAGGTAAAATTCTGTTTTTATTTGTGTATTTGAAAAAATAAGCCAAATACAAGCAGCACACTTTTGCTAATTTCACACAGTTTGTTGTTGTCTGAGCAACAGTATCCATCCACTATCTACACTGCTTATTCCCAAATAAGGCCAGGGGGTGTGACTGTGTGGAGCCTATCCCAGTTGACATTGGGCGAGATGCGGGGTATTCCCTGGACAGGTCGCCAGTCTATCTCAGGGCTGACAAATTATTTTTCTGTTTAAGTCGATGTGTAAGAAGTGATAGCATGTGGCCACTAGAGGTCAACAGAAGCTTTCACTTTCCACTGCCACCGCCAGACCTGAAACTGTACAGGACGATTACAGCAGGGATACTAGCAAAATACACATTTAATGTAATGTCTACAGCCCTGTGATGGACTGGTGACCTGTCCAGGGTGTGCCCTGCCTCTCGCCCAATGTCAACTGGGATAGGCTCCACACAGTCACACCCCCTGGCCTTATTTGGGAATAAGCAGTGTAGATAGTGGATGGATACTGTTGCTCAGACAACAACAAACTGTGTGAAATTAGCAAAAGTGTGCTGCTTGTATTTGTCTGGGAATGGGGAACTAGATGATTTGGGATGGAGTGCCACAAACACAGAGTAGATAAAAAGTACTGAGAAACAACCCTTGTTGTTTTTAGTTTGTTCATGAGGTTGGCTGTCAGTAACAAAACTCTAGAGAAGCACCAGCACATTACACAAATCAGCAAAAGATAAAATCTCATTCGACTGCAATAAAAGTATGTTCACAACAATTCATATAATTAGCAGCAACTGGATAATATATCAAAATGTAAAAATGAAACATGACCGTATATCTTGAAATTCTGGTGCTCTAAACAAACTGTTTCAGGTCAGTTTGAAGAGTATCTTGAATGTAAATGTTTAGGATTCTCGAAGAAGTACGCTAACAGGTCAGCAGACTTGAAATATGGAAATAGTAAACCACAGTGGCCTCCTTCAAATACACAGATTTGACCTCTGACCTTTCCCACATCTTGTCTTCTGACAGCTCTAAGAACCATCTAAGATGTATGAGCTAAATCCTTTACTGTGCGCACAGCTGCTGCATACAGACATGCTGCATTCAGAGTGTTTGCATGGCAAAAACTACCACCAATACTATGTTACATTTTATCTGCATTTAAGAAAATAACTCATAAAATATGAGACCAGGGAAGAAGCTGCAATAAAACTCATTTAGAATGACATCTTTTATGAGCTTTGAAAAACAGCTAGACATTTAGACTGATGAAGTACATCAACAGAGCAGCACTTAACTCAGAGGCTTCCCCCCCGTTAGCCCAGTATTGGATCTGGAGCTGATCCAAACTCCAACTCAACCTGCTGTAATCAGCAGAATGCAGAAACCTAACATCACAATAAAATCAATGAACAGCTACAGAATCAAACAGGAAAGTAAAGGTCTGTCCTGCAGGACTGTGTGTGGCCTCTTGAATATGACTGACTCTCCCATTAGGTCAAGAAATGTATTGCCATTACTAGGCTGCATAGAAACAGCTTTGCCTTGTGCATAGCAATGAAGTGGGCGTCTCATTTGGCTCTGCCTACAGCAAGATGGCTCCTAAAAATCAACAACTGTATGAAATGATTACACAATGTATCCTAACACACAGATACAGTGACTGTGTTAGGGATCAGGGGCGGATCTAGAAAATTTTGGACATGGTGGCCAGGCTGGGCCACAGACTCAGAGAAGGGTGGTACATTTGAAATACATGTAAAAAAGTTAGTTAAACCAATAATTCTGTGAATGAAATGGTGTAAACATGACACACACACACTGCTTCATTTAGCTAACTTTGGCTGCGCTCCTTATTTACTCCTGGTTGGGAACGTTGCCACTGCACAGTGGTTCCCCCCCCAGTGAGGTGAATCATGCCAAGTACTCCACAACAACACAGTCAGAGAAATGATGCAACTATCATGCTGCATGCCTGATATAAATCCAACTAGTTTGACCACTTATAACACACCAGAAAAATGTTAGTTATATTTATTTTTCATTCCTTAATACTGACAAGCATCACATTTTGACTATTGCAGGGGTGGTACCAGGGGAGGCCAATCAGATTCGTGTTGATGCACCCATGGTAGAGCTGTCACCGAAGTGTTATCACTACTGTCTGGCTTTAAAACGTCTTTAAATATTGTAGATTATAATGTAGATATTCTATGACTTCTTGTTGTTTTGCTTTAGTTGTTGTTTTTATCAATATTTATATCAAAAAGTATTTCTTACATTGCTATAACCATAATACTACAGTTAAACTGATTTCTCTTTTTATATTAATAAAATACAATTAATATTTGAATGCTAAAACAAGTTTAACAAGTTTACTGCCATGCTGTAAATACAGATTATAGGTTAGGTTAATTAATTAAAAATAAATTATTTGTATTATTATATATCCTGTCTAAAATAATAAATTCACCTTACTTCATGTACTTTAAGTGGCCTTTATTGTACAATATAAACCATGACTTAAATATGTGTTCTGTACTGTTGTTAGGTATATAGCCTTATTAGCAGCTGTACTCAAATACTGTACTTAAGTGCAATCATGAGTTACTTGTACTTTACTTGAGCACTTTGGCAGGTACTTTAACTTTGCTGATAATACTTATGCACTACTTCAGGATTTTGAATGCAAAACTTCAATGGAGTAATTTTGCCACTTGTACAGTTCTTCCACCAGACCTTAAAAAGCAAAGCTTCTTCTGTAGTCCACCAGCAGAGGTGCTGTCTCACCTGATTTTAATATCCCAGGCTGTCAGCGTCACACACCGAGCCTCAGTCTGAGCAGAGATCCTCCAGCGGAAGCTATGCCTCTGAGATCAAAATAACCTGAGCTGTTAATCCACTCTGCACACTGGGACGCCACACCCAGAGGCCTGCTGTAATGTAGAGCGCTGAAGCGATAATCATACCAGACTGTAGTGTAAGATGCTGTATTTTGCTTTCTTCTACAGGTTTTATCTGATGTGACAAGGAGCACAGTTTATTGCACTGACCATCAGTTTGATCCATAGGTGTTTACATATATATTGTAAAAAAAAAAAAAAATCAATATCATGATATTGATTTCTGCTTTATTACCCAGCGCTCTGAGACATTAGACCTGCCTGTGCCATAATAAATGTGCCATGTGAATTGTTTTTCTCTCTCTGAGCCACACGGCCCCACTGCTGCACACAGTAGACAGAAAGAAAAACAACGTGCCTGCTGACACACTTGTTAGGATCATTACTGTAGATAGGACCATTTGTTGTTAAGTATGAGTCCTCTGCAGGAGCTCATCTTGAAAAGGACATGGTGGATTGATCTCCAGCATCAATTGTCCTTATCAGCCTCAAATTTAGCACCTCGTGAGAATAAAAGCAGAGACAAAGTGCTTGAGAAGATGCACAGGCAAACTCACACAAGTGCACACATGGACACAAATATACACACATTTGCAGCCAGATGATCCTTGAAGCTTAACTAATGAGACATCGAGACTTTTCATTCAAGTGACAGGAAGTCTAAATCTTTAATGAGTGTGCTAGTGGTGGCGCCCACGCTTTGGTTCGCACCTTTAAGGATGTGTGGATGTGAAATGATTATTATGCATGTGTGTGTGTGTGTGTGTGTACGCCATAATGACTGAAATGACGTCACCGTGACTCATAACAATGCATTCATTCCTCTGGCCTTCTCCAACACCTCGTACTCTGTACAAAACAGATGAGCATCACCGTCGAACTGGAGGTTAACCCAAACGCTGCACCACACACAGAACATCAGAGATACATTGTTATGTGCTACATGCTTGTGATGCACATATGTGATTAAAACTGAGCCCATGTAAAGCAACATCGTGTTTAGTGATCCTCTACAGTATCAGTATGATAAAATACACATTTAAATGTAAAGGATCAAACAACATGAATATACAGAATATACCAGGTGCAGCAGCAGTGCATTTCTCTCTGCATCTGGCTTTAATAAGCAAGGATGAGACACAACTTCCTTCAGCTCAACAACAGCAAACTCAAGGCATTTTCAGTTGGTGTTCAGCTATCAGTCTAATGTTTACACATATTCTTCCTTATTCTGCTAAACAAAATATTTTGCAAGCTTCTTTGCATTTTATGACTTTTCCAAGTAATTTCTCACTCTGACAGATTCAGTTTGTGGACCCCCTCGCTGGAGTCTCCAAAAATATTCAAAACTGCATGGCCAAGTTGTGGCTGTAGGTCGTCGGTGCACTGGCTGTCTGCCTTCTCCAGCTGAAGCCAACTGAATTCAATATGCTTCACCTCACCCCAACCCCTCAGCTGACCAGTATATGACCCGGGGTGGGGGTCTAAATACATCTAAATGATATATTTCTGTATTCTGTGGTTCTGAAATGTGATACATTTGTGTGTGTTTTTTTTTTTTTTATTGCTTTGCCACAAAAACCTGGTCAAGCCAGCTGCCGTTCATTTTTTGTTGTGGTTCTTTTCCTATAATTATAGTAAAGGTGCTTGAAGTAGCCAAAAAGGTCATTTAATGTCTGGCTGAGTGTTTACTAATAAGCCTAAGGAACAAAATGGTATTATTGCATATCTTAATGTGTATCTGTTTAGCCTTCTTGAAAATTACACTGCAGTCAAATGAGTCGCTATTAGCTGTTGCTTGCTCAAGTTAGCTATACTTCTTTTCCGAGTGTGCAGTTTGTCCTATATTTATGGTAATCGCTGTGACACGTGTATAATCCTCATTATCTATCTACAAACATAATAGTTATTAATCTTTATTTCTTAAACACTTAAATAGGCAGTCTCATCCTTTCATGTTTTGTCCTCAGATAACCTCTTATGTTCCTCCTTGAGCCTAAAACAAACGCAGCAAACCCACCACGTGGCAGACACATGGTTCTGATCATGAGACATGGAAAGCCAGAAATAAGTCATTGTTCCAAACACGCACTGACTTCACCACTCTCACTCTTGTGCGATTTCCAAAGAAACCGTTGGCCTCAGTCATGGATTACAGACACTAATTCTAAATATTTAACAACTGCTGCTTCATGCCATACAAGGTGAATTTCACTTATGTGTTCTCAGTGTGCCTGCTGGTCTGAATTTGTGCATGTTATTTGTTTGTTCTGAACACTGACGCACTATGATATTGCTTTACTGGTCTTGGGTGGGATGCCTGCAGGGGATTGTGTCATTGCATCTGCACTGTGCACCCTCAACTCTCACTGGGGGGGGTAGATAAAGTGAAGCTCTGGGTGGAATATGGTTCCCAAATGAAATATTGAAATTGATCAAATGTGAAACTTTTCAAATCCTTCCACACCACGTTCCCAGCTAATTAAACCTCTCCTAGGCTGATTTTTGATGGCGCTATGTTGAGAAATATGTAGCTTCTCCTGCTCTAACAGGTGCTAGGAGACAAAGTGTGCTGCCAAGCCAAAGGAAGCAAAACCTCCAGACAGCGCTGCAGTTTGTTATAAATCCAAGCATCTCATGCTTGACAACACATCCTGATTCAACATGATTTCTCTCATATTGACATATGTTCCCAAGTGAAGCAGGTTAGAACGGAGGCTTTGTGTGAATAGAGTTTATTGTAGCAACAGACTGCACTTTTATTTACATGTGTGATAAAGTCAAAAGGTTTTACGTTAACACTCAATGAAATGACTAAATATAATGTGAGAGTGCAAGACGTACACAGGCCATTTACTTAATAAAAGTAGAAATACCGCAATGTAAAAGTAGTTTGTTACAAGCAAAACTCCTGTTTAAAAATTCTATTTGAGTAAAAAATGTACTTACACTATCCAAATGTACTTATAATATCCAAAGTAAACGTAGCGGGGTTAGTTTTGTTGCAGGGCATGGTATTGCTTATTCATTCTTATTTGTTCATGGTGATCTCATGTAAATCCCAACATCGCTTTGCACACCTCCAGCTACAATTCCAAATACATATATTTGAATGTAAAATTTGTGTGACTATAGTTGTGAGATAAGTTTGGGATTAAATTGGAAATACTCAAGTAAAATACAAGTCCATATCAATTTTACTCACTTAGTTACTATGCACCACTGGAAGGTAGCTACAAATTATCACCCAGCTGTGCAACTCTGTGGAACTTTTTAGCTTCTTTATAGCTTTTTGTTTTCACTCTTGCTGCTATCAGCAGCCATGTTTTTATCATTAGCAAGCAGCAGTTTAAATGATGTTTCCTCAAAGGCCAGATGGAGCTGGAAAAGATAGCAGCCACTGACAACATGAGAAGGACTAATGACTAAATTGGGGAGTCTGTAAGTAAGTAAAAACAAAACAAAAAATTTCTTGAGCCTATTGGTGAAAAGTGCCTGGCATTCATGTGTACAGGAGGAAACAAGGCTGTCCACAGCTTCACCAGGCCAACAAATGATGGCATTAGTAGGGCAACAGTACTGGGGAACTGTCAGCATCAAATCAAAGAGAAAAGAAGGGAAATATTTTAAAACCACATGAAAAATAATTAATTAAATTAATCCACTTGGTCTGCAGAACATACCTGACATCATTACGAATAAAAATGAACTCAGGTCGTCACTAAATTATTCAATTATAATTATTCTTTTCCATATAAAGAACACACTTCTCTTCTTTGAGTGTATTTAATAGAAGTCACCCATAAATATTTAATTAGAAATGCCAAACATTTGGTCAGTTGGCAGGTAGTTCTTCATCCAGATGCAGCTGGAAGTTCTGGCACAACTTGAATCATTGATGGATAATAAAAACACAGATTTTCAGAAGAAAATACCAATCTGAAAGCCCTAAAATGATAACAGCTGAGCTGAGGGTGTCCAAGGTTAAAAGACTTTTGCATTCCACATGCTGTGAAGAAATGCTTTGCTTAACAGTAGAGTACATGGTGTGTGTAATGGTGTGTGTGGTGTGTGTAATGGCCTAACCTCCCAACTCTTCTTATCTGACATCTGTGGGTATCGACTAATGTACAGTCAACATGTTACACAGACCTCCCCCAACTTTGGGCGGTGCTGAGGGACTCACATTGCAAACATTTTATAGTAGTGTTTTATAAAATAATCTTGATATAATGTATTCACATTTTTTACAAGAGAAGGACTCAGTGAAAAAAATATATAGTCCAGTCAAAGAGCCAGATTTCCATTACCTGTTGCGTTTTAATAGTTTAATAAAAGAAAACATGCAGTTTATTTATGCAGTGCTGTTAAAGACACTCACAGGCCACTGAAAAGGCCACAAATACAATAAAAGGAAAAAAAGATAAACAATGTTTTGTCATGTAAATACAGAAGTACTTTTACCCTGCTTTTTGTCATCCTGTCTTGAAATATGAAGAGACTCCTGATAGAACAAGATGAGGGTGTCAGTTCATTATCACTGGTACTATTTCAGAATCAGAATCAGCTTTATTTTCCCAGATGTGTTGGACACATAAAGAATTTGACTCTGGTACAGTGGCTCTCAGTGTGCACGTACAATGCTCTTCCATAAGGAAACGAGTAAACAAGATCAGACTGAGAGAACAAGAAAAGAATACGAATGTGCAAACAAGAAATAGGAATGTGTTTTGGGCAAATAAAAATAAAGTACTTATAAATATGAAAGTATAAATACACACAGTTTAGATGCAGTTTTTCAGATAGATATTTACATTATAGCACTGAGGGATGTTCTGTTAGTCGTTCTGTTATTCAGTTGTGGGTTAAGTGTTCATCAGAGCGATGCCCTGGGGGAACTTGCCTTGTCCTGTACCTTGACCGGGTTTGCTCCATGTGATGAGCTCTGCACCCTGTTGTCCAGTGACCTGTGAACAAGACAATGTGTACCAGCTGCTGTGCTGCTAGTGTCTGATTCTATTTCATAAAATCAGTGGAGGAGAGAAACCAAGCAAAATGACTGAAGAACTCTAAGTACAGTTCTGAGGTGTCCGTACTTTACTTTAGCATTTAGCATGTTATTACTTAAACTCCACTCCACTACACTGGGGGGGGGATTACTGTACTACTTCTGTGGATATTGACAATTTTGTCTAAACATACTATATTTAGCGTTACTGGTATAACTTCCCCTCCTTGAACCGCCACCTTATTGTGGTGGAGGGGTTTGAGTACCCGAGTGATCCTAGGAGCTATGTTGTCGGGGGCTATATGTCCCTGGTAGGGTCGCCCAAGGCAAACAGGTCCTGGGTGACGGGTATGGTATAACTTGAAAAGCAGAACTTTTGCTTGTAATTAATAATGAGTATTGTCACTAATTAAATGAAATTTCTAGTGTTCTTGTTACGACTGGAAAAATAAAAAATAAAATGACCTACAATTAATTGCAATTTGTTGGGTTAAAGTGATCCAATCTTGCAGGGAAACAAGCAGAGAGGAGCTGGTGATTAAAAGAGCAATAATCCTCTTAATCAGTAAATGACCTTTCACATGAAAGTAAATTGCCGTTTCTATTGTTCCAGAAGTTTGAACATAGCATTATAAAATTTTGTCTATCAGAAAGTACAAGTGAAGTTTCTACTTATTCACTCACTAGTTAAACAGTCATGTTCTAGTCACTGACTGACTATCTAGGGATTGTGTAATACAGGCAATATGACTCATTTTATATTCCTTGGAAAATGAACAAAAGCTGACATGTGTGTGATATAAGTATGTATCTAAATCAATCCTTCCCATTGAGTCATGCAAGAAAAAGAACTGATGGCCATCTGTGAAGACACAGGCCTTAACAAGTTAATGAAAACAAAACCCATCAAGTACAATTAGTTCTTAAGTAGTAATGGGAAACTCACATGTTGAGATTCAAGCCGGGCACAACATGTATACACACTGCTTCGATCCAATTCAATTTACTTGGAAGGCGCTCGGAGAACAAACAGAAAACATCGGGAAGCTGTGAGTACACTGCTGCTTTTGTCTGCAGTTGGCCAAATGGGAAACACCAAACCACCGCTCGCATTTATTCGTATATATTTTTATTGAACTTTTTCAATATGTGAAATGAATCACGTCATATGATGTCAGTCACGCCACTATAGCTTCTACACACACACACACACACACACACACACACACACACAAAAAAAAAACCATGCCATCTCAGCACATACTGGTCCAGTACCATAGTAAAAAATCTGATACCCAATAAACAACTCTGTAGGCCTAGTACAAGAGATTCAGCTTCACCAGTCCTCCATCTGTTTTTGTCTCTCCAAATATGATGTCCTAATTCTTGGGATGATCTTATTCCAGAGTTTTAAAAAAAGGAAATGCTTCTATCCAGTTATTTACAAAAAGCTTTTGCAACACAAAACTGGTTGAAAAAGAACCAAAAATCGAGGCAAGATGTTCTTGGCAGAGTTTTTTCACCAGCTCAAAAAATAAAAAAGGAGCCCATTAATCCTGTTTGGCCTTCCTATTTATGTATTGGCCTCCACCACTGACTCCCTTCCAGTCTGCTTTGCATGTTACTGCAATAAGCAGGGGCTGAATATAGAAATCAAAACAAGCAGGTTTGCCCCTATCTGGCACCTCAGCAGAAGGAAAAATCATTTGAAATGATATTGTTTGTTCTAATACAAGCCTTTGGTAAAGCAGACTGGACATCAGTCCCAGAATAAAAAGTATCTGAAAAAATTAAATTAAAAAATTATTATTATTTTCTAGTCAGTAAAAGTTGTATTTAAGGCAACAATTTGACATTGTTTTTTTCATTTTTCATTCATTAATACTGACAAGCATCACATTTTGACTCTGGCAGGGGTGGTACCAGGAGTGGCCAGTCCCGGCTCTGGCCATCCCCCGGCTCAACCCCTGGGTAACACGGTATATACGCTTTGTTCATCCCCCGGCTACACCCATGGTTAACATGTTATATATGTTTTGTGTAATTTAGAAAAAGTAATCCCCAAAAACTTTCTTTTTTCCTTTTAAGATATGACAATTTTCTATCCTTCCAATCTAACGATCAGCAAAAAAGTTCCCATTTCTCAAAATGTCTAATTATTAAATTACAGTTGCCTTTTTGTGAGCTCATCTCATCCATCACGTCTTAGCACTTGATTCTTCCCTGCTGTGCCTTCAATAGGATGACCAGGGCAAAGAGCTCAGGTAAACAGCAGGGTGTTCAGCCCTCACCACTGATCAGAGACCCCAGAGAGCCTCAGTTGCTAGGGCCTTTAAGGCACGGGCCACTAACTGTTCATTCAGGAGTGAGTCATCCTTCTGTGGAAAAAAGTGCTTGCTGCTGTGTTGGCAGCTTGTCCTGCTGGTTCTGTAGAGCCAGAGGAGATATCGCATTAAGAAACAACACATCAACAGCATGACACGCTGACAGCTCAGGGATGGAGCATACTGAGTGACCACTGACGGATAAAAAGCTAATGGCGCTCTTTGAGGGGTGATTAAGGATGTGATGGTGTCAGTGAGACTTGGCTTGCACACGATGGATACCAGAAGCCATCCATCCATCCACAGGTCCTGTAACATCCAAATGCTGTCTGGGTTTTTCTGTGGAAACACAGTTTGATAAATGCTCACAGTGTCTGAAGTCAGTCCAATCCCTGTTCACTAGAGAGTTCCTCTATGGTTGACAAACCCTGGATAATATTTTATTGGTCATAAGTTGCGTATGTTTCATAAGAAAGGAAATATTTCATGCACGTTAGTAATTTCCATTAAGGAGGCAATATATTAATTTGCATTTTAGCAGATACACTTTTTGATTAAAATACTTACACTGCTGTTTGTTATTCCGGTCTGATATATATGGAACTGCCCAGGTTGTCTTGACTGACAGAGAAAGGTTTAAATGAAAAATGGCCTCTTAAAACAAAATCTATAAAAATGGGATTGTAGAATAAAAATAGGAAAAGGAACTACAGTAATGAAATAGAAATGACCTACAATGTACTGTGAAACTGGATGAAAAATACATTTCATACTATTGAGCCAGTTTAATATATTTTATATTATCTAAGTTCCATTTTATTAGTTATATATTTTGTCTGTTGGTTTTTCAGAACACCTATTTACACTTTGGTTCTGTATGACCCATATGGCCGTTAAAAAAGCAAATCATATGAATATTTTCAGATCCATCCTTTTGTAGTTAAAGTTTGGAAACTACAGTACAACCACTTGGCTCATTCCATGGGAAACACCGGTTGTTGTTGGAAGGAGAAGGAATGTGAACAATGATCAACAATATGAAACACTTTGCAGAACAGTCCACTCCTCATAAAGGTCAAGGTCTAGCTATGAACGAAAATTGTTATATAATTGTAAGTGTCACATGCAAAACTATAAACAACAAACTTACTTGGTAGCAGTAATGGAAGAACCATTCACATTCTTTCCTTATATAAAAGTAGCAACACCACAGTATAAAAATATTCTGTTACAAGTAAAAGTACAGTATTATCAGTATTAAAGTATTAGCATCAAACTATATTTAAAGTACCAAGAGCAAAAGTATTTATTATGCAAAATGGCACATTTCAGATATCATATTATTGGATTGTAATTATTGATGCACCACTTTTAATGCTGTAGCTCATAAAGGTGGAGCTCATTTTAACTACTTCAAATGCTTGTAATTTAAATCACTGCTGGGTAGTTTTCTAAATTTCTCACCAGGTATCAATAAAGTCTTATGACTATAATGCATTTTGTTATCAGGTTTTGAAAAGTAACTAGTAACTAAAGTTATCAAATAAATGCAGAGGAGTACAAAGAACAGTTTTTGCTTCTAAAATGTAATGAAGTCAAAGTATGGATTAGCAGGAACTGAAAACACTCAAAGTAAAGTACAAATACCTCAAAATTGTACTGAAGTGCAGTACTTGAGTAAACATACTTAGTTACTTTCCACCACTACTTGTTCAACAGCTAACACTGGCCTCAGGCTGCCTATTTTTTTTTTTTTTTTTACAGTTTGTCACAACCAGGCATCTGTAGTTTATGTTGTCACTAGGGAATAATAAGGGTTGGGAGGAGTGAACAGTGGTTAGGAGCGGCTTACGGTGTTAGTTTCTTTTGGGTCTCATTCATGGCTGTATTATTGAAAGCTGGATCCCGAATTTAAAAAGTGGCTTAAAGTTGCTCTCCTGGCTTAGAGCCCACTGCAAGTACTCATTGGTACTTCCCCCACTCCCCCCACCCATTGGCTGAGTATCCATGCTGTATCCATTTTTCAGTAATTCATCCGTGGTCTGACTCAACCTAACATTTAGTAGCTTTAAGCTATGATGAGATTGATGTATACCTGTTAAAATGTACACAAAAAAGTGAAAGATTTACCCTCACATACACATAACGAAAAGATAAATGTATGCAATTTTGCAATGTTGTATTCACTTCAGCATTACTGTAGGAAAATAATACTTACACTTTCACAGTTTTAATCAGCGTGTGCACTTATTAAATACAGAATGAATTAAGGAACATTTCAGCTGCCCTGATGCCCTAATTCATTTCATAACTGGCTGCCACATACAGTAGTAAACAGCATAGATTACACCCAGAGGCCAGTGTCGTGAGCAGATGTGTGATGTTATCATGTTTCCTCCTCCTCATCTCTTGCTCATGTTAACACACTTGGGAATAAACTGTTCCAGGCAATGTAACCTGGTTTGTACTATAAATCTGTCACCTGCAGGTGTCAAATTCAGGGTCGAGACAGTGGGCCCTCCTACGACGAGGATGGTACTTAAATAACCCTGATGATTTATCTCATGTACAGAGTTGCAGCCCTTTCACACCTCCTTGTTGCTTCCCTGTTGAGAAGTTGTTTACGCCTGGCTGAGGTTACATTTGTGGCTGGGCCTCAGTGAGTCTTGCGAAACCAAAGAGATGATCTGGAATTCTATCCTAGGACCTCTGTATGAGAACTGAGGAGGGGCATCTAAAGTGGGGGATTTGTCTTTCTTTCTTTCTTAAAATCCCCCAAAGAATAATAAAATGAAAAACTTTTTAATTATCTCTGAAACTGTTTATCTGCAGAAAAGTCAAAAAGTCTGTGGAAAATCAGCACAGCCTCTGTAAAATCATGCCTACAATATTTAACTCAATAAACACACTCCAGTGAAAAACATGGTGGCGCACAGCGCACACAGTGCACATGGTATCAAATTTCAGGTCACACGGCTCAAACTAGATTTACCATCACAGTATACAGGCAGGCATCCCCTTGAGTGGCAGTAATCTGAACCATGTTTGGCAGAAGGCAAACAGAGTACACACATTGTTCAAAAGCATAACGGCTTCAAATCAAAAGGTTATCATAGCTGCATAAAAAGTTTGGTTACAGCACAATAAACAGCCTACTACATAAAGCGAGTGCATAGCAGCAGCAGATAGCAGATCGGACATTTTAAAACGTTTATGTCCCAAGTTGTAAAAGCAATAAGAATACTTCCCTGCAGTAACCTCACAAAGAAATAAAATAAAAAATAAATAAAAGAAAATATACTCCCTGCCTTGTTTATAAGTTAGTGTGTGTATGTTACACTCTGGACAAAATGGAAAGAGCACAAATTCAAAGGGCACAAAATAGAACAGTCTCACTGCTAGATAACATTAATATGAAAATAAATGTTTGCGTTTTTGACATAAATTTTATCTCTTAAATATTTGAAGCTTTCATGTCATGTTCATGTCAAGCTAAGCAATAACTTTGTAAGCCGTGACAGTGGATCACAGCCATATACTATACTGTATGTGCTTATACGGACACATTTTTTGCCTGACATTTTATATACTCATAATGCTAAATTATTTTATAGGGTTTTGTTCCTTTCCTGAATATGAATTGGCTATTTTTCAATACTGAAACATTTCCACTTTTGGTGTCATAATAATCTTCATTTATACAAATCATGCCAGCATAAAATAACAGAAATGAGTAGAAAACAAATTAAATTGAGTTTTAAAAAGATAAATGAGTTTAAAGGAAGAAATGAAAGCACAAGCCTGATCTTGATAGGCTGATGACAAATCTACATCTGTCCTTTGCTGTAATATATTAACATGTTGCACAAGGTAAAGTTTTTTGGCCCAGGTTTTGCTTCATTGAGTTTTTTAGCTCCTGGGATCCGAGTTCTGAGCATGTTGTGTTTGCTATTAGAGATTTTCAGATTTCCTTAGATTTTTTTCAGTAGACTTGTCAATCAAGTACATCTGTGAACAGCAAACTTGAACCGAGATTCCTTTACGGTTTCCTCAAAACAAACTGTACACTGAAAACACAATGGCATGCGGTTTGTAAACAGGAATTAAATAAAACACCAAATGTTTCAGTGCAATATGGATGATTTAAAGCATAACGTGCTCTGTGAGTAACACTCCCTCTTTTCCATGTTACACCAGTATTCCTCTAACTACCAGCACATATATTTTAAATGGAAAAAAAAACCCTGTGAATCTCTCACACAACCCTGCAGAAAAGAGCAGACAGGAGGAGAACACATTTTATGAAGAGCAGTTAAACATTTTGAAGCACCCATCTGTCTGCCATCAGCACAGGTTACACGTTAGTCCAGTTTCAAATACCTTAGCTTTTTTTATTTTATTATTATTTTGTTTTTTTGAGCAGATGTTTCCCTTTTAGAATGTGCAATAAATCATAAGATGTTGGAGAGACCAAGAAGGTTTAAAACTAAACAGTTATAGTCCTAGCATGCATGAGCAGAAAGATAATGCCCGTCATCTTAGGGAGAAGCAAAGACTCTAAGATATTCACAGCCAAAGCGTGTCAATGCATTGAGAATTTTTAAAGGGGTTTATGTTTAAGAAAAGGGGTAATTTTGCACCAGCTGGTACCAATAAATCTCATTTGTACCCAACACTCAGGTTACACAGTGATGCATATCAACAGAAGAGACAGCCCTGATGATGCACTTGTACGCCATTAACTGCTGAGCTGATCCCCTGGATACATTCAGTGACTGTCACTGGATAGCCTGGATATCACCAGCACACGGTGATCACGTACGGTTCGTGCTTCAAACGCAAGCCCCTGCTCAAGATCGAGGGCTGATCCGCAGCATGAACATGCATGATGTGTTTTCCAGCAGCCAAGCCTGACAGTGATTTCCACAGAAAATATGAACAAGAGAGCCAGTGTCAGCAAGATAAAAGATTAAAAGTGGAAACGATCACTATGGTTGCTCTGTAATTCAGTTGTGCTTTTTTCCTCCTCAGCATTTCAATGGAAAATATTATCATTGCTCTGTGTGCAGTGTTTTCTTATTTAAAGTTAGCATTAAGTTATAGATTTACTTTTTTAATGCTGAAGGAAAGGCTTTTTGAGACTTTAGACTGGGGACTGTACAAAAACTACTGGGAGTGAGGGTTCAAGGTTGTTGAAGAGTGGGTTGGCTGCATTTTTGTGGGCAGAGCTGGAAAGGGATTTTAGTGATTTTCATTTGTCACTAAATGTTAAGTGAATGTTACCATGTCATTTGTCACTGTCCTACAGCACCTCCAGTTTGTACCATATCTTAACAGGGTGCAGAACTACTAAGAAGCGAAATATACAGTACGTATCACATTGGCTCAAAAATAATGGTTGAAGTGAATAGTCAGTAAACAGGATAGAGCATATTTAGACTACATTAGGATCTGTATTTGGGTTTCACTTATTTTTGAGGGCAATTTTAAACATGAGTGATTGGGATCTTATGAAACCAACTTGTTCTGATGTAAGATCTTTTTCAGAATGAACTCATGACCGAACTCATTGACTTACAAAGGCTGAACATCCTGAGAATAACTTTAATGCCGATGCCTCCTGTGCTGCTTCTCTCGCCTGATGCTGTTTCCCACATAGAAAATTCAACGTATATTTTGATATACACTGTAGGTCTATCCACACTCTTTATGTTTACTCCTGCTAGCGATGTGACTGCTAGCCTGTATATAACAGAAGACAGGGTTAGCTTGCTAGCTGACATTAGTCAGTGTGGTTAACTAACATGAGTTGACATTTTCCATAGTGCAATGATTGGTGGCATTAAGTAGCTAGCAGGTTTTAATATCAAATTAACATGCCTACTGGCTAATTGGTTAATTATCCACCCTATTAGCTACTTATGCTCTGGATGGATTTTAAATAAATACAGGTCACATAAACAACACCACACACAATTTATGCTTTGCCAATTTTTAAAAAACATTTCAGTTCTGATCAGTGCAGGCAAGTGTTAGAGATCAAACTGCTGTGCCTGAGTTTCAGATTTCATACCAAACAGGTGTAAAGAGGTTTTGATTATATTAGTTACACCAAATGCAGTTACTAAAGATAACCAGAGGAAAAACTGGTTTGGCTGCTCAGGCACAATGAGACCTAATAAATCAAACAGGTCTGATAGGTTCCAGCATACAGCATCAACAAGCTGCAACAACAATGACGTGCACATTAGCCATTAGAGCAGGTCAGGGTCCTGCCTAACCACCAAATTACAAAACTGTATATTTAATACAACAAATCAACTGAACAAACCAATATAATAAAAAAAACCTTGAAAATTAAAACATTGTAGAGCAACCTGGTGAGAGTCCCAAATATCTCTTTAGTCAAGTGTGAACTCCAAAAAATATTTGGAGCCCCTGCAAATGTAATCCAAATCTTACAATGATAAAATGAATGTAAACAGTATTTTTTACAATGAAATTGTATCAAATCACAAATGTGAAAACAATGCAATAACGTGAAAAAATGTATAGTGAGTTTCAATTTAATGTTGAACTGTTTGCCCCATTACAAGTGTAAACCTCCTTATATCGCTTTATCTTTTATGTGCTATGAAGGACGAGAAGTGGCATGGACAAAAGTGTGCTGTGGAGTGCAGACCATAAAGGGAATAAGTCATCTTAAAAACTACATGTTCTCCCTGACAACATTCCCTTGTCAGCACAATGACCCATAGCTATTGTCTCTATGTCTGTGAGCAAATATGGAATTTGCATGTAACATGAACTTCAGATCACACCTTCTCTTTCAGTCAGTCAGATGTTAGCATGCCGCCTTGTAGATCTAGCCTCAGGGAGGACACATCAGAATGACTTAATTTGACTTCACTCCAAAGAAAATGTGCACAGGTGTGCTCAAATATTGGTTGGGACATTTCTATCCTCCCAAAGTATTGGTAGGGACATGTCCTATATGCAAAACTATGCCCTTGTTTCCAGCCCCCACTGGTTTCCTGTTAAATAGAGGGCTGTTTGTAAAAATGTTATGTTTTTAAAGCTCTTTGTGACCTGGCACCACTCTGTTTCAGAACCCATATCTCTGTAAGATCTCTTAGATCATCTGACCAAACGCTCTTAAGAGTTCCTATGTCAAGGTTAAAATATTGGGGTGACAGAGCTTTCTCAGTGGTAGCCCCTACACTCTGGAATAAATTGTAACTTGACATCAGAGCTGATTTGGACAGGTTTTATACACTGTTAAAAACTCCGTTGTTCTCTCAAGTGCTCAACACTGGCTTGGACTGAGGTTTTATTTTGTCTTTTGTGTTCTCCTTTCTATTTTACATTTTTTACGCTCTATATTTTTAGCATGTTTTTTTATATGTATTTTTTAAATTTTGTTTTTATCTGAAGTGCAGCACTTTGTAACTTCATGTTTAGAAAGGTGCTATATAAATAAAGATTGCCTGCTTGCAAGGAATAACTTTTAAATATTAGAACTACAAATAACAAATGTTTCCTAACTGCAAATTCTTCAGTAGGACATCCTGATCTGCATGGTTATTTCTGAGCCCACACACCAAGTACGTTACACACAAGGGATTTGTTTCCAGTACAGAACCGAGGTAGCCATCTGCAGCACCAACTCAACCAATGGCTCTAACCATCATGGGCAACTTGGGGGTTCAGTGTCTTGCCCAAGGACACTTCAACACATGGACTGAACAAACCAAGATTCGAACCTCTGACCCTTCAGTTGGGAGACGACTGCGCTACCCACTGAACCCCACAAACACACTTCCACACTGACCCTTGGAAACTTCCTGGTGTAACACTTCTTCTGTTGTTAAGTCAGTAGCTACAGCGCAGGACACTGTTATTGTGGCTGAGGTAAGTGACATAATTTCTCATTCTTTTCCTCATCCAAATTTTCCAGACTGATCTATTTTGAAGGTAACTTTCCAGAGATAAACCACAGGAGAGGCACCCAGGGTTACATCAGTAACTTCTCTCAGTCTCTCACACACATACACAAAAAAAACACCCTCATCCTTGTCCTCTGCCCTGAGGCTTTGTTGTACAACAACAGAGGACCAGCCAAAGTGACACTGTGTACTCTAGTACTTTTCCACAGATAGTGAAAGACATATTTATTGCCTGACTTTCCATATAGTCACTATTCTAAATAATTTTTAGGGTTTTGCTTTTTGCTTTAATATGAATTGGCTGTTGATCAAACTTTTTTACTTTTGGTATCATAATAATCTTCATTTATACAGAACATGCTCAAAACAAGGTTACAGGAAAAAGCAAATAAAATTGAGATCCATTCATCCATTTTCCTCTGCTTATCCAGGACCGGGTCACGGGGGCAGCAGTCTAAGCAAAGATGCCCAGACTTCCCTCTCTCCAGACACTTCCTCCAGCTCCTCCGGGGGGATGC
>NW_018128300.1:103742-104475 GCF_001952655.1 Monopterus albus
TAATAAATAATAAACAGAACCGGTGACAAAGTTTTTTTTGTACCTGTTTTCCAACATTCTTGATTGCCAGCTGCTCTGGGGTCATTTTGTCCTCTTCTTCAACAGCCTGGGGTGGAAACATGACAGGCTCTCAGTACTGAGGGGGAGCACACCTCAAGGAGCCCCGCTCTGTGCTTATATTCGTATATAGCACTTTTTGCTATTTGTGTTGCTTGGACAAAACTAAAATAATTTTTAGGTCATGCAAGACCCCAGTTTTGTCCTGAATCCGAGATTCGACTATTGGTCGAATTCTCCTCTCCAGTACCCTGGCATAGACTTTCCCGGGGAGGCTGAGGAGTGGTGATCAGTTGACAGCTCCACCCCTCTCTTCACCCGAGTGTCCAAGACATACGGCCGGAGGTCAGATGAAACAACCACAAAGTCAATCATCGACCTCCGGCCTAGGGTGTCCTGGTGCCATGTGCACTGATGGACACCCTTATGCTTGAACATGGTGTTTGTTATGGACAAACTGTGGCTAGCACAGAAGTCCAATAACAAAACACCACTCGGGTTCAGATCGGGGGGGCCGTTCCTCCCAATCACGCCCCTCCAGGTGTCGCTGTCGCTGCCCACGTGGGCGTTGAAGTCCCCCAGTAGAACAATGGAGTCCCCAGTCGGGGCCTTTTCCAGCACCCCTCCCAGGGACTCCAAGAAGGCCGGGTACTCTACACTGCCATTCGGCCCGTAG